>NC_053028.1:103217410-103517410 GCF_003073215.2 Triticum urartu | reverse complement strand
TGTCGTCGCCTTTAGGCCCGATGGCTCCTTTGATCATCAACAACGATGCGGTCCAGGGTGAGACTTTTCTCCTCGGACAGATCTTCGTCTTCGGTGGCTTCGATCTGCGGGCCAATTCGCTCGACCACCTGGAGCAGATCGAAAGCTACGCCCCTGGCCATCAAGTCAGGTTTGGAAGCTTAAACTATACGGCTGACATCCACGGAGACTTGATCTTCGACGGGTTCGAGCAACGGCCAAGCGCGCCGCACTATCTCGGGGGGCATGATCTAGCTCTGCCCCCGGACAGTATCCTGGAGGCCGCACACTCATCGGTTCCGACCCCCAACTCGGAGCCTATTGCGCCAATCGAGGATGAGCGGTTGGACGTCACCTCAGGGGCTGCGATCCCAAAAGCGATCGAGCCGAACGCCAGCCCCGCACTCTTCACGACCCGTGACTCCGAGGATCCGAACTACTCCCCGGACTCCGAACCTCCCGCGCCCCTGCCAATCGAATCCGATTGGGCGCCGATAATGGAGTTCACCACCGCAGACATCTTTCAGCATTCGCCTTTTGGCGACATCCTGAATTCTCTTAAGTCTCTCTCTTTATCAGGAGAGCCCTGGCCGGACTACGGTCAGCGAGGGTGGGATACGGACAATGAGGAAATTCAAAGCCCACCCACCACCCACTTTGTAGCCACTGTCGACGATTTAACCGACATGCTTCACTTCGGCTCCAAAGACATCGACGGCATGGACGACGATGTAGGAGACGAACAGGAACCAGCACCTGTAGGGCGCTGGAAGGCCACCTCGTCATATGACATATACATGGTGGATACTCCAAAAGATGGAGATGGTGATGGAATAGTGGGGGATGACGCCCCCAAGAAACAGCCAAAGCGCTGGCGTCAGCGGCGCCGCTCTAAATCCCGCCAAAGCAAAAACGGTGATTCCGGCACGGGAGATAATACTTCCCCGGATAGCGCTGAAGAACACCCACCTCAGCAAGATTCGGCACAAGAAGATGGAGAAGCCAGCCCTCATGAGAGAGCGGCAGACCGAGAGGTCGAGGATGATAAGTATACGCCTCCCTCCGAAGACGAGGCAAGCCTCGACGACGATGAATTCATCATACATCAGACCCCACCGAGCGAGAGTGTTTTAAACGCAGGCTTTTAGCCACAGCAAGCAGCCTCAAGAAAAAGCAGCAACAGCTTAGAGCTGCCCAAGATTTGCTAGCTGACAGATGGACTGAAGTCGTTGCGGCCGAAGAATATGAACTCGAACGCCCCTCCAAGAGTTACCCGAAGCGCAGGCCGCTACCCTGATCAGAGGAGGAAGCACCTACATCACCAGCGCATGACATGGCAGACCGGCCACCTCGCGGCCGCGACAGAGAGGCCTCTCGGCCCTCCACCCAAGCCATGCCCCGACGCCGCTCAACTAAGGCACGGGAAAATGCGCCCGACCTGCGAGACATACTGGAGGATAAGGCAAGACAAACAAGATCGATCTACGGATCGCGCAGGCGCCCTACGGCATGTGACAATGATCTTCACTCCGGATACAACAAATCCGGACCGGCCGAACACAACAGACATAGCTCTTCCGAGCTGCGTCGTGATATAGCCCAGTACAGAGGTGCCGCACACCCGCTATGCTTCACGAATGAAGTAATGGATCATAAAATCCCAGAGGGTTTCAAACCCATAAACATCGAATCATACGATGGCACAACAGATCCGGCGGTATGGATCGGGGATTATCTCCTTCACATCCACATGGCACGCGGCGATGATCTACACGCCATCAAATACCTCCCGCTCAAACTTAAAGGACCGGCCCGGCATTGGCTTAACAGCTTGCCAGCAGACTCAATCGGTTCTTGGGAGGACCTGGAAGCCGCATTCCTCGACAACTTCCAGGGCACTTACATGCGACCGCCGGATGCCGACGACTTAAGCCACATAATTCAGCAGCCAGAGGAATCGGCCAGACAATTCTGGACACAGTTCCTAATAAAGAAAAACCAGATAGTCGACTGTCCGGACGCAGAGGCCCTAGCAGCCTTCAAGCATAACATCCGCGACGAGTGGCTTGCCCGGCACCTGGGATAGGAAAAGCCGAAATCCATGGCAGCCCTCACGACACTCATGACCCGCTTTTGCGCGGGAGAAGACAGCTGGCTAGCTCGCAGTAATAACTTATCAAAGAACCCTGGTAATTCGGATACCAAGGACAAAAGTGGCAGGACACGTCGGAATAAGCAAAAACGCCGCGTTAACAGCGACATTAATGAAGACACGGCAGTCAATGCCGGATTCAAAGGCTATAAATCTGGTCAGCGGAAAAAACCATTCAAAAAGAATACTCAGGGCCCGTCTAGTTTGGACCGAATACTCGATCGCTTGTGCCAGATACATGGCACCCCCGAAAGGCCAGCCAATCACACTAACAGGGATTGTTGGGTGTTCAAGCAGGCAGGCAAGTTAAGGGCCGAAAACAGAGACAAGGAGCTGCACAGCGACGACGAGGAGCCCAAGCCGCCGAACAACAATGGACAGAAGGGCTTTCCCCCACAAGTGCGGACGGTGAACATGATATACGCAACCCACATTCCCAAGCGGGAGCGGAAGCGTGCGCTACGGGACGTATACGCGATGGAGCCAGTCACCCCAAAGTTCAACCCATGGTCCTCCTGCCCGATCACTTTTGATCGAAGGGACCATCCCACTAGCATCCGTCATGGCGGCTTCGCCGCATTGGTTCTTGACCCAATCATCGACGGATTTCATCTCACAAGAGTCCTCATGGACGGCGGCAGTAGCCTGAACCTGCTTTATCAGGATACAGTGCGGAAAATGGGCATAGATCCCTCAAGGATTAAGCCCACAAGAACGACCTTTAAAGGCATTATACCAGGTGTAGAAGCCAACTGTATAGGCTCAGTAACACTTGACGTGGTCTTCGGATCTCCGGACAATTTCCGAAGCGAAGAATTAATCTTCGATATAGTCCCGTTTGGCAGTGGCTATCACGCCCTGCTCGGACGAACCGCATTTGCAAAGTTCAATGCGGTGCCGCACTACGCATATCTCAAGCTCAAGATGTCAGGCCCTCGAGGAGTAATCACGGTCAACGGAAACACTGAACGCTCCCTCCGTACGGAGGAGCACACGGCGGCTCTCAGAGCGGAGGTACAAAGTAGCCTTCTCAGGCAATTCTCCAGTCCGGCCACTAAAAAGCCAGACACTGCCAAGCGCACCCGGAGTAACCCACAACAGGACCGCCTGGCACACTCTGAGCAAGCATAGCAATGCGGCCCCAACCCCAGCTCTCGCGACATAACGAAACCAGTACCTCGCGTACATAACTACGCCCTTGAAATACCATGGGCACAGGGGAAGGGGCGCAATAACGGCATGCCCAAAACACGGCTTAAAACGTACTAGGGGCCGCCGGATTCTTTTTTAATTTTTTTCTTACTTTCAGGACTCCATACTTCGGACGACCTGTTCGGCAATTCGACTACCGCACAAACGACGCAAGATCCAGGGAGGCAGACAAGCCATGCCGCATTATGGAAATCCCAAGTGGTCTCTGTTACGAGCGGTATACCTGTTTTAAATACAATTCCGCGGCCTGTCCCTGGTCAGGACATACTGAATAGTCCAATATCTTTTGCTTACCGCACTATTTGTATCGTTCGACTTTGATAAATAGCCTCTCTATAAACAATGCTTAGCTTTTTGTCTATTTTTTGCATTATCCTCTTTTCATATATATGTTTATTAAATGACATGATCGCACCCGTACACCATGGTACGGAAAACACGCCAGGGGCTTCAGTACCCCTCATTCTAGTGTGAGAAGTCTGTACACTTTCACAAGTACGGCACCCCGAACTTATAGCACTAATGCATCGGCTCTGAATCATGATTTGGGTCAATAGTTGGGTTTACCCGGCTCCTATGTTTTGGTGCCTTACGTTCCGCTATATCGGCTAAGGTAGCACTAGGAGAACCACTGCGATTGTGCCCCGGTTCAGCTGGGTTAAGCACCTCAGTGGAGAAAGCTAAAACTGACTGTCATGATGAGGCGAGAGACCGGTCGCTGTTCGAGAGGTTTTTCGAGTCCCTAAAGACTTATGCCGCTTCGAGCGAGGAGCTGGCTTTGTCCGGCCAAGGAGTGGATAGCGCCCCGAACTCGGTCTTCCGAACTAGGGGCTTCGCCGAAATTTAAAATTATAAAGTTCTGTGGCTAAGTGAGAGTGTTCAAGCATTATAGTCCGATTGCCTGGTTCGTTGTGTTGAGCGCCTCCCTCGAAGGACCCAACCATGGGAAAAAGAGCGCTCAGGTTTATCCCGAACACCCCAGCACTAGTGGCATGGGGGCAGAAGCCGATGACTGGCCATCTCTCAATTTTTGATAAACGGCCGCACAAAAAATAATATTTTAAATTCAATAAGCATTGCTTAGCACATATGAACAAGTTTTCAGCACATAGGATAAACACGAGCGAGTTCATTCAAAAATTACATCCTTGTTACATTCATCCGCCACAAGGCGGACACCCGCAAGAACATCCTTATAGTAGTTCTCGGGCTTGCGATGCTCCTTCCCCGGTGGCGGCCCGTCCCTCACAAGCTTTTCACCGTCTAGCTTACCCAGTGCACCTTTGCACGGGCAAGGGCCCTACGGGCACCTTCGATGCAGACGGAGCGCTTGATGACCTCGAGCCTTGGACAAGCCTCCACCAGCCGCCGCACCAGCCCAAAGTAGCTCCCAGGCAGGGCCTCTCCGGGCCACAGCCAAACTATGAAGCCCTTCATGGCCTGTTCGGCCGCCTTGTGGAGCTCGACCAGCTGTTTCAGCTGGTCGCTCAAGGGCACAGGGTGTCCGGCCTCAGCATACTGAGACCAGAACACCTTCTTCGTCGAGCTGCCCTCTTCAGCTCAGTAGAATGCGGCGGCATCGGATACGCTGCGAGGAAGATCTGCGAATGCCCCTGGAGAGCTCCGGATTCGGGTAAGTAACAAGTAGTTTACTTTTATATTTCTACTTTGCATAAAGAATGCCTTACCCGCCACAATCTTCTTCATCTCCTCCAACTCTTGGAGGGCCTTTTGGGCTTCGGCCTTGGCAGACTTGGCAGTCTCCAGGGCCGCCGCGAGCTCGGATGCTTGCGTCTTTGACTCAAGCTCCAAACTCTCATGTTTTTTCATGAGAGCCTGAAGCTCTTGCTGCACCTCGCCGACCTGGGCCTCAAGTTTCTCTCGCTCGGTGCGCTCTGCGGCCGCTTTCTTTTTAACCCCGGATAGCGCATGGTTGAGGGTCGCCACCTCAGTCGTGGCCCCTACAATAGGCAGTACAATCCTGTTATTTTTTTGCAATCACGTCTTTTTATAGGCACTTTTTCTGTAAGGTATTGTCTTACCTTCTTTCTCCTCGAGCTGCCGCTTGGCAAGGCCGAGCTCTTGCTCGGTCCGCTCGAGGCCCTGTTTCAGGGCACCCACCTCCGCAGTCAGTGCGGCGGTGGCTAGCAGCGAAGCCTGCATACGCATATTAACTCTTTGTTGTTAGACTCCTGCGAAATTTAATAGATCCTCTATTCGGATTTTCTTTCCGAACGCCAAACAGAGCATCAGGGGCTACTGTCTATGCGGTTATATTTTTACATATTTTTTACTTACCTCGAAGCCTGTTAGGAGGCTAGCGCAAGCTTCACTCAGTCCGCTCTTGGCGGACTGAACCTTCTGGATCACCGTACTCATAATAGTACGGTGCTCCTCGTCGATGGAGGCGCCGTCAAGCACCTCCAGCAGATTGTCCGGCACCTCCGGTTGGACGGAGGCCGCCGGCTCAGAAGGCTTGCTCCTCTTGGAAGGAGTTCGCCTACCACGGTCCGGAACTGTTGAAGATTCCAGCGCGGTGTCCGGCACAAAGCCGGACTTGGAGCCCTAGGGGGTCTTGTCCCCTTTATTCCTGGGGTTCGGGAGGTCGCCTTGCGGCTCCTCCAGGACCACCTTCTCCCGCCCCGGAGCTCGTTGCGATGCCACTTCGGCGTCGTCCGTAGTGCGGGGGGAGACAGCGGGCGGAACTGAGTTCACGTCCGATGAATCCAGGGAGCCACTCGACGACTCGTTGAGTTCGGCCCGGGGCGGGCTGCATAATTATGTTCGACATTAGGGAAAGCTGTGCGACAAAGGAACGTCATGAGTTACTCTGATATCCGAATACTTATGATTTCGCCGGACGCTTGGCCCTATCTGGCCACTCCTCTTTGTCCTCTTCGGCGTCGGGGGAGTAGTTCGGCGGAGGGGTCTTCCTCTTCCTGGACCCTTCGGCCTCCCCCGTTGGGGCAGCCTTCCTTTTCTTTCCTCCCTCCGCTGGAGGGGGAGAGTTTTCTTCTTCCTCCTCCTCGTTCTCACGGGAGGAGAGCATCTCGGACTCGTCGGATGATGAGTCTGACACCACCACATTACGGGCACTCTTTCGAGTCCCCGTGGCCTTCTTCTTCTTGGCCTTCTTCTCCGGCACCACATAAGGCGCCGGAACTAGCAGCTTCACTAGGAGAGCAGGGGCTGGGTCTTCGGGCAAGGGAGCCGGACAGTTAATCAATCCGGACTGCGCCTGCCAAGCCTGTCAAAGGTGCGGGAGTTTAGATCCCGCATACAGTCAAACTATGAAAAAACTTAACATCCTGTAAAAGGTGAAAATAGCTTACCTCGCTAGCGTGACGCTGCGAGCTGTATCCGCGGTCCTCGGAAGCGGATGTGGGAGCCTCGGCGCCTTTGGTTAGCACCTTCCAGACGTCTTCATACATCGTGTCGAAGAGCCTGTTAAGGGTTTGGTGCTGCGCCGGGTCGAACTCCCACAGATTAAAGTCCCGTTGTTGACACGGAAGGATCCGGCGGACGAGCATAACTTGGACTACATTGACGAGCTTGATCGGCTTGCTCACCAGGGACTGGATGCATGTCTGCAGTCCGGTCACCTCTTTTTCGTCGCCCCACGACAGGCCCATCTCTTTGCAGGACATAAGCCGCGTGGGGGGTCCGGATCGGAACTCGGGGGCTGCGATCCATTTAGGATCGCGCGGCTCGGTGATGTAAAACCACCACAATTGCCACCCCTTCAGGGTCTCCATGAAGGAGCCCTCGAGCCATAGGACGTTGGCCATCTTGCCCGCCATGGCGCCTCCGCACTCCGCCTGGCTGCCGCGCACCACCTTGGGCTTGACGTTGAAGGTCTTAAGCCAGAGGCCGAAATGGGGGCGGATGCGGAGGAAAGCCTCGCACACGACGATAAACGCCGAGATGTTGAGGACGAAGTTCGGGGCCAGATCGTGGAAATCCAGGCCATAGTAAAACATGAGCCCTCGGACAAATGGGTGGAGTGGAAAACCCAGTCCACGGAGGAAGTGGGGAAGGAATACTACCCTCTCATGGGGCCTTGGGGTGGGGAGAAGCTGCCCGTTCTCGGGAAGCCGGTGCGCGATGTCTTTGGACAAGTATCCGGCCTTCCTTAGCTTTTTGACATGGCCCTCCGTGACGGAGGAGACCATCCACTTGCCTCCCACTCCGAACATTGCTGGAGAAGGTTGAGGTGGGAAGTGCGGGCTTGGGCGCTGGAGCTCGAGTGCGCAGGAGATGGATAGGCAAAGGAGGAAGAAGGCGTAGGTAAAAAGGTGGATCCTTGTCCCCTTATATGGGTGGATGCGGTTGTGCGTCCCCACCTGCCTAGTAAAACTCGCTTGCCTCCCAAGCGCCGTGATAAGTGGCGTGGTTGGGTTACCCACGTCCGTATTGATGAGAATCCCGTAAAAGGGGGGTACACGATCTCTGCTTTGACAAGACGTGCCAAGGAAACCGCCTCGCAAAACATGCTGAGGTGGAAAAGTGAAAACGATTCGAGCGAAGGACTTGGCTGTAGTGTGATGACGCACTGCGGAATACGTCAGCAGATTTGATTTGTGTTAATATTATTCTCTCCATGGCAATATGTGGAAGCTTATTTTGCAGAGCCGGACACTACTCTTGGTGTTTACAATCTTCTATGAAGGACTTGGAGGAGGAACCCGCCTTGCAATGCCGAAGACAATTTGCGCGCCGGACTCGTCATCATTGAAGCCTGGTTCAGGGGCTACTGAGGGAGTCCTGGATTAGGGGGTGTTCGGGTAGCCGGACTATACCTTCAGCCGGACTCCTGGACTATGAAGATACAAGATTGAAGACTTCGTCCCGTGTCCGGATGGGACTTTCCTTGGCGTGGAAGGCAAGCTTGGCGATGTGGATATTCAAGATCTCCTACCATTGTAACCGACTCTATGTAACCCTAACCCTATCCGGTGTCTATATAAACCGGAGGGTTGTAGTCCGTAGGCGATCAACTCCATATACAACAATCATACCATAGGCTAGCTTCTAGGGTTTAGCCTCCTTGATCTCGTGGTAGATCTACTCTTGTACTACCCATATCATCAATATTAATCAAGCAGGACGTAGGGTTTTACCTCCATCAAGAGGGCCCGAACCTGGGTAAAACATCGTGTTCCCTGCCTCCTGTTACCATCCGGCCTAGACGCACAGTTCGGGACCCACTACCCGAGATCCGCCAGTTTTGACACCGACAATCCTCCTTTATCGGCAAGTAATTGTTTCCTTTTTTTACCTCTGTTGAAATAGGGGTATCGATTCAACTTGTTGCTATTGCGACATTTTGCTTCGCTACTCGAAACACTTATGTTTTAAGAGTGTTTTGTGCAGTTCAACTTGAATGTCACACCGGTGACTTTGCTTAATTTTGGTGGAACTGCACAAAAGGAGATCGAGATTTGTTTCCAGTCTTCGTGGCGAGTTGTTTCAAATCTTGGTCTCAACCACATGATGTGCAGTGTGCTTTGAGATGTTGTGCTACTTGTTTTGGTACTATTTTTAATAAATGTTGAATTGAAGCTATTGTATTGCTGTCTTTTCCCATTAAGTAGTGAACAAAAATGGGACCAACCCAGACATGATGCTTGTTGCTTTGTTACAACAAATTCAGCATCACCCCCTTTATAAGCCAGTAATTGATGCCACTCTCAGAATTAACTACTGAATCTTATTTCAAAACTGCAACACTTGTTAGGGATTGGCGGGATTACCATTTTTGTGGCCGCATGTTTCATCCTCCTTTATTAGCCAGTAATTGATTCCTTTTTTGCCTCTGTTTAAACATGGATATCTATTCAACTTGTTGCTATTGTGACATTTTGCTTCGCTACGCAAAACACTTTGCGCTGATTTCAGTGCAACTGCACAAAACGAGATTGGATTTCCTATTCGTGTTGGCAGATTCGTATTTTATCTTGTTCGTCTCATGAAAGGTCAGTACAGGCCTTCATCCACATGATTGTGTAGTGTGCTTTGAGATGTTGTGCTACTTGTATTGGTACTTTTTTAAATAAATGTTGAACTGAAGCTATTGTATTGCTGTCTTTTCCCATTAAGTAGTGAACAAAAATGGGACCAACCCAGACATGATGCTTGTTGCTTTGTTACAACAAACTCTGCATCACCCCCTTTATAAGTAGATGGAAGCACATACTGTTGTTGCGCCCACTCTCCCCTGGAACTGTTTATGATTTTCGTTAATCTAATGCCGCTGGTAAAATTAAGCGATGCCACTCTCAGAATTAATTAACTACTGAATCTTAGTTCAAAACTGCAACACTTGTTAGGAATGGTACTATCCTGCTTTGTAGTTCCTTCTACATGTTTAACCAAGGTATTGTTAAGATAATGTCTCTGTTAAAATGAATCAGTTGCATTGTTTTAGGAATGGTACTTTTCTGCTTTGTCGTTCTTTATACATGTTGAAACAAGGCATTGTTAAGATAATGACTCAGTCAATATGAATGAATCACACTGATGGAGAATTTCTACTCTCCTGCTTTGTTTCCCATTAAGATAAAGTAGACCAGTAGATGCTTCTCTTCTGGGAGTACAGGTCATCAATCATTATTTCACAGTAATTGTTTCCCTTATACCTATTGTTGCTTATAGGGATATCAAAATTAAAGCTCAGTTTTATTCTGTTGAACTGCACAAAAGGAGCCAATGTGTAAGGCAAACTGCTGCATTACTGGGTCCAGTTGGTCGTTCCACTTTGCAGGAAGAAGCAGTCACTATTTGCGCTACATTACAAAAGGAATGACCGAGAAGCTTTACAGAGTATTATTAGACACCGGTGACATGACTAGTCTGCAGAGACCATTGGCAATTTTACAACACGTGGAGTGCCCTGGGCAAAAAGTGCCCAAACAAGTACAAGAAGCTACGACAAGACTCCACGATCATAGGCATTACATATTTTGAATGGGAAAAGCTTGTCAAATTTTAATCATTGATGTTAGCAAGAATACGTTAGTTTAATATATTGGAATTGGAAAACCTTGTCAAAATTTGCTCATTGATGTTAGCCAGAAGACATGCATTTGATATTTTTGAGTGGGATGCCCTTGCTGTGAGCAGCGTCAAGTGTTTTTCCTATTCCTGTGTTCAGTTTAGAAGTAAATAGTTACTCTGCTGAGATATTCCTGTGTTAAGAGTTTGTTCTGAATATTGTCTATGTAATGCCAGGCCTTGTGTTTGATTGCAAAGTTGAGCTTGGAATGTTGTGGCATGCGGCATCACGAGCTGTTCACCGTGCCTCCTGAGAATAATGCTTCGTATTGTTTTGCATGTCGATCTAATGCCAGTGATTTGCTTGTTAAGAAGATCATCCTCTTCTGTTGTTTCCGTGCTTAAGAAGTTCATTGTCTGATGTTTAATTCATAGCCTATACGACAAGACGGGTAGGTTAGACGTGAAACCATATGATCTTCCGACCAACTCATGATATTAGGCCATGATTGGATCGTCGTTTTCCAACCAAAACCGCTTGTAAAACTGACACTTGTAAATTAAAGCAGATGGTCTCGGGCGAAGGCGCTTGGTTGGTTGATTTCGACTAGTAAAATATCGGAAGTACTTCACACACGATAAAAACGCTGAAAGACACTCGGACGATTGCTAATCCAGTCGTTAGCTGCTGTTTCAGCCTTGCCCATGGATGGCATGATATGCACATCGTGCATGTATCGTCTGGTAATGTCGTCCATATAGCAGTGCTCGTAAAATATACACTGATCTCTCAAATTACACGCGTAACCCGCCGGTTTTACTTACAGACCTCGGGCCCTTGGTTTCATTACGCCTGTATTTTATGCATTGTTTCCGATGACGAGTAAATTACACTTGTCTGTTAATACAAGTTTCAAATAAACCAGAGCTCCCAAGCGCGGCCTTACCATTTCATGCCATCTCAGTTTCTCAAAGGTGCTCATAGGTGTCCGATGATCCTAGCTTCCTGAATGAGCAGCGGGCGCTGTATCAGACCATCCGTAGGGCCCGCGAGGCCCTCTCCGTTGTCCTTCGAGTTGTTGCGCTCGCCGTGGCGCCGAGCATTGTTAACATCGTCAACGAACATGAGGATTCAGGAGATGACTTTATTTTGACTGGATGACACTAGGGGCCCACTAGGGCCATAGCCGTACGTACGCAAGTGCCTCCTTATTATGTACAACTATTTTTTTTGCTTTCTCCTGGTTTCCTGACATCACGACCACACACCATCGTCAACCTATGTAGTCAATATAAATGAGAGAATTGCACAAGGTGCGGCCGATAGCTGGGACCAAGCAGCTCGAGCAGTATTTGTGTTTTTGAGGCGTGAGCACTGCAGAGTTTTTCTTGGCAATGATTTCATTGTTGTTCAGAGGAGAGCAGGGTATTAACTGGGCGGGCTGTGGCCCGTCTAGCACAACCAGATATCCAGCCCAGATACTAATTTTTTCAAGATGAAAATGGCTAGCCCAGCTATATGTCTTTTTGAGGAATACCCAGGCAAGGTCAACTTGTTATTCTTCGCCCCACTGGGCTGCAAATCTTTCCTAGGAGGGATGCATTAGGCTTAACAGGAAAATGGGCTTTAAAAATAATAAATGGGATGTAATTATAAAAACTAGGAAGTAACTGTAAAAAATGCACCAAACACGAAATTAGTTTATAAAATATTATTTATGGATTTTGAAAATCTTAAATTTTCATTGTTGCGCGGGTAATGTTTCGTCGGATTTTTACGTAATACAAATTTATATTTAATCTGACTAGAAATTTTGGGATAAAAATATTTCGGATCCCATCAAAATGTGGGAAATTTTATTGAATTCTGTCTTCAACGGTTGGTTGAAATTATTAATTGTTGTCCTAGCTAGAAAATGGGCTGTACTTTTAACAAATTGTGAATGGGCTGTTCTAAATTCCATTAGAATTCAAAAATGGGTTGTACATTCTTACAAAATGCAAATGGGCTATAAGTTCTGTGCCACACACTTGTGGGCCTACTAAGTGATGCATCCCCTAAAAAAATAAGTTGATGTGTATGCAAGGCTTTGTCAACATATTATAGTCAACACACGGCTCTAGCAGCAATGGCCGTTGGATGTCTATCCAACGGATGTCATGCTTCTTCTTCAATCTCGGATATTCTTAGCTTCGGCTGCCCAAAAAATGATTCCTCCCCCTGACATCTGGGGCACACCGTTTCGGAGGCTGACCCGTGGGCCTACTAAGTTGGAGCATACCAAGGGCTTTGTCAACTTAGTCAATATAAATGATTCTAGCTTCAGTGACCGTACGATGTTCATCCAACGGCCGTAGTGCTTCTTCAACCTCTGGTCTTCTTGGTCCAGCCGCCCAAAGCAGCGCCGGTCGTGCCGCCTGCTCCTGCCTCCCGTGGTAGGCTATGCTGCCGCGGAGGCCTCACCGCCCCCATACTACTCTCACCGCTGGCCAGGCCATCCCTCCACTCACCCACACCCCCTGTTATTCTACGGCGGTGGCAGCCTCACACCGGAGCCGAACCAGTGAACCCTCGTACTCCTCTCCACGCGGGCTTCCACTGCTGTGTCTTCCCCGGCTCCGCGTCGTCCCCTTCCTAGGCCTCGCCGTCGTCCACCGCCCTGGTGCTCTCGGCGTGGCGTGGTCAACGTGGTCAACGACTGACTTCCATCGGAAGAGTACTGTACATGGAGAGGCTGACAGCTAGGTCCACGGCGGTCGCAAGGAAGTGCCTCCTTATTACGCGCAAAATAAATATTCCTCCACCTGACAGCGGGGACCCACTGGACGGGCCACCTTATTTTGCAAAAAAATGTCTCCCCCCTGACTACTGGGACCCACCAGATGGGCCATCGTATTTCGTGAAAAAACGTTTCCCCCGCTGTCAGCTCAGACCCACCGGAAGTGCCTCCTTATTACGCACAAAAAATGTATACTCCCCTGCTAGCTGGCACCCACCTTGGTAGGAGGCTGACTTGTGGGCCTACTAAGTTGACAGGGATGGAGGGCTTTGTCAACTTAGTCAATATGAATGATTCTAGCTCCAGTGACAGTACGATGTCCATCCAATGGCTGTAGTGCTTCTTCAACCTCTGGTCTTCTTGCTCCAGCCACCCAAAGCAGCGCCTGTCGTGCCGCCTGCTCCTGCCTCCCGTGGCTGGCTGTGCTGCCGCGAAGGCCTCATCGCCCCCTACTATTCAAACCGCTGGCCAGGCCCTGCGGCGACGGCAGCCTCACACCGCAGCCGAACGAGTGAACCCTCATACTCCTCTCCGCGTGGGCATCCACTGCTGCGTCATCACCGGCTCCGCGTCGTCCCCTTCCTAGGGCTTGCCGTCGTCCACCGCCCTGGTGCTCTCGGCGCGGCGTGGTCAACGTGGTCAAGGAACGACTCCCATCGGACGTGGACTGTACATGGAGAGGCTGACAGCTGGGTCCATGGCGGCAGCAAGGAAGTGCCTACTTATTACGCGGAAAATAATGATTCCTCCACCTGACGGCAGGGACCCATCGGACGGGCCACCGTATTTCACGAAAAAACATTTCCCCCCTGACTGCTGTAACCCACCAGCTACACCTTCGCACACAAGGAAGTGCGTCCGGGCAAAAAAACAATTCGCCCCCCTGACTGCTGGGACCCACTAGCTACATCTTCGCACACAAGGAAGTGCGTCCGGGCAAAAAAACCAAAAATGATTCGCCCCCCTGACTGCTGGGACCCACCAGATACATCTTCGCAGGCAAGGAAGTGCCTGACAGTCGGGACCCACCTGGTCGAAGCGTACGTAGCATTGTCATTCTGGTCGCGAACGTGTACGTACATATATACTGGTCGATGTAGAGGCACGCACGTGTCGTAGTAGAGGCGCGTACGTGTCGTAGTAGAGGCGCACACGTAGCATGTACATGTACGTACAGCGGCCAGGGCGCAAGAAATAAAATACGGCCACGTACGTACATATGGGCAGGGTCTCGAACGCCTACTCGCGCATACGACGGTGAGGGCTCGTGTACATGGCTGGGTCAGAACGGAGAAACAGCGTCATCGTCGTGTTCACGGGGAGGAAACGGAATGCGTCGTGTTCATGGGGAGGCAACGGAATGCGTCGTGTTCATGGGGAGGGGTGTGGCATACCGCAAAACGGAGGAAACAGACATCGATCGATCGCTCGGGTTCAGTAACGCGTAGCTTGCAGTGCAATCGCTCGGGTTCAGTTAGAGCCCAACGCCTCGCTCGGGTTCAGTTAGAGCCAACGCCTCGCACACACGCGCGTACGTGTATGAGAGAAACGCGCATCCCTCGGCCCCCGACCTCCCACCGTAACCGGGAACTCCCTGAAATTTTCCTCGCCCTCGCTTCTACCATGGTTTTTTTCCGTCATGGACGGCCCAAAGAATGTCATGCAGCTGCGTCTCCGGCCTGCCCAGGACGAAAAGCCCATTTTTTGTCATGATTTTTTGTCATAGAAGTAGGAGCCCACCACATCTATGATGATACCGGGTTTCGTCACAATTATCATCATAGAAGTGTCATATGTATGACAGAAAAAAAATTCGTTCGGCCCAAAATGTCAGGGATGTGTCTTTTTTGTAGTGCATGTGATGACACATTGATAGAGATCAAGATGATGGAGATCATGGTGTCATGCCGGTGACGATAGAGATCATGACGGTACTTTGGAGATGGAGATCAAAGGCGCAAGATGATCATGGCCATATCATGTCACATATTTTCATTGCATGTGATGTTTATCCTTTATGCATCTTATTTTGCTTAGTTCGGCGGTAGCATTATAAGATGATCTCTCACTAAATTTCAAGGTATAAGTGTTCTCCCTATGTATGCACCATTGCCAAAGTTCGTCGTGCCGAGACACCATGTGATAATCGGGTGTGATAAGCTCAACGTTCATCTACAACGGGTGTAAGACAGTTTTGCATGTGCAGAATACTCGGGTTAAACTTGACGAGCCTAGCATATGCAGATATGGCCTCGGAATACTGAGACCGAAAGGTCGAGCGTGAATCATATAGTAGATATGATCAACATAGATATGTTCACCATTGAAAACTACTCCATCTCACGTGATGATCGGTTATGTTTTAGTTGATATGGATCACGTGATCACTTAGATGATTAGAGGGATGTCTATCTAAGTGGGAGTTCTTAAGTAATATGATTAATTGAACTTTAATTTATCATGAACTTAGTCCTGATAGTATTTGCATATCTATGTTGTAGATCAATTGCTCGCGTATAGCTTCCCCGTTTATTTTTTGATATGTTCCTAGAGAAAAACTATGTTGAAAGATGATAGTTGCAATGATGTGGACTAGGTCCATGATCTGAGGATTATCCTCGTTGCTGCACATAAGAATTATGTCCTTGATGCACCGCTAGGTGACGGACCTATTGCAGGAGCATATGCAGATGTTATGAACGTTTGGCAAAGCTCGTTATGATGACTAGTTGATAGTTTAACGCACGATACTTTACGGCTTAGAACCAGGACTTCAAAAATGTTTTGAACGCCACGGAGCATATAAGATGTTCCAAGAGTTGAAATTGGTATTTCATACTCATGCCCGTGTCAAGAGGTATGAGACCTCTGACAGTACTTTGCCTACAAGATGGAGGAGAATAGCTCAGCTAGTGAGCATGTGCTCAGAATGTCTGAGTACTACAATCACTTGAATCAAGTGGGAGTTAATCTTCCAGATAAGATAGTGATTGACAGAGTTCTCTAGTCACTATCACCAAGTTACTGGAACTTCATGATGAACTATAATATGCAAGGGATAACGAAAACGATTCCCAAGCTCTTCGTGATGCTGAAATCGATGAAGGTAGAAATCAAGAAAAGCATCAAGTCTTGATGGTTGACAAGACCACTAGTTTCAAGAAAAGGGCAAAGGGAAGAAGGGGAACTTCAAAAAGAATGGCAAGCAAGTTGTTGCTCAAGTGAAGAAGCCCAAGTCTAGACCTAAGTCCGAGACTAAGTGCTTCTACTTCAAAGGGACTGGTCACTGGAAGCAGAACTGTCCCAAATATTTGGCGGATAAGAAGGATGGCATAGTGAACAAAGGTATATTTGATATACATGTTATTGTTGTGTACTTTACTAGTGTTTATAGCAACCCCTCAGTATTTGATACTAGTTCAGTTACTAAGATTAGTAACTCGAAACGGGAATCGCAGAATGAACTGAGACTAGTTAAGGGTGAAGTGACGATGTGTGTTGGAAGTGGTTCCAAGATTGATATGATCATCATCGCACACTCCCTATACTTTCGGGATTAGTGTTGAACCTAAATAAATGTTATTTGGTGTTTGCGTTAATCATGAATATGATTTGATCATGTTTATTGCAATACGGTTATTCATTTAAAGTCAGAGAATAATTGTTGTTCTGTTTACATGAATAAAACCTTCAATGGTCATACACCCAAGGTGAATGGTTTATTGAATCTTGATCATAGTGATACACATATTCATAATATTGAAGCCAAAAGATGCAAAGTTAATAATGATAGTGCAACTTATTTGTGGCACTGCCGCTTAGGTCATATTGGTGTAAAGTGCATGAAGAAAATCCATGTTGATGGGCTTCTGGAATCACTTGATTATGAATCAGTTGATGCTTGCGAACCATGCCTCATGGGCAAGATGACTAAGACTCCGTTCTCTGGAACAATGGAGCGAGCAACAGACTTGTTGGAAATAATACATATTGATGTATGCAATCCGATGAGTGTTGAGGCTCGCGGCATGTATCATTATTTTCTGACCTTCACAGATGATTTGAGTAAGATGTTGGTACATCTTCTTGATGAAACATAAATCTGAAACATTTTAAAAGTTCAAATAATTTCAGAGTGAAGTAGAAAATCATCATAACAAGAAAATAAAGTTTCTACGATCTGATCGTGGAGAAGAATATTTGAGTTATGAGTGGAACACCACGGGGTCTTCATTTGAAACAATGTGGAATAGTTTCGCAACTGACGCCACCTGGAACACCACAGTGTAATGGTGTGTCTGAAAATCGTAACCGTACTTTATTAGATATGATGCAATCTATGATGTCTCTTACCGATTTACCACTATCATTTTGGGGTTATGCATTAAAGACATCGGCATTCACGTTAAATAGGGAACCATCCAAATCCGTTGAGACGACGCCATATGAACTGTGCTTTGGCAAGAAACCAAAGTTGTCGTTTCTTAGAGTTTGGGGTTGCGATGCTTATGTGAAAAAGTTTCATCCTGATAAGCTCAAACCCAAATCGGAGAAATGTGTCTTCATAGGATACCCAAAGGAAACAATTGGGTACACCTTCTATCACAGATCCGAAGGCAAGACATTCGTTGCTAAGAATGGATCCTTTCTAGAGAGGGAGTTTCTCTCGAAAGAAGTGAGTGGGAGGAAAGTAGAACTTGACGAGGTAATTGTACCTGCTCCCTTATTGGAAAGTAGTTCATCACAGAAATCTATTCCTGTGACTCCTACACCAATTAGTGAGGAAGCTAATGATGATGATCATGTACCTTCAGATCAAGTTACTACCGAACCTCGTAGGTCAACCAGAGTGAGATCCGCACCAGAGTGGTATGGTAATCCTGTTTTGGATGTCATGTTACTTGACCATGATGAACCTACGAACTATGAGGAAGCGATGATGAGCCCAGATTCCGTGAAATGGCTTGAAGCCATGAAATCTGAGATGGGGTCCATGTATGAAAACAAAGTATGGAATTTGATTGACTTGCCCGATGATCGGTGAGTAATTTAGAATAAATGGATCTTCAAGAGGAAGACGGACGCTGATAGTAGTGTTACTATCTACAAAGCTCGAATTGTCACAAAAGTGTTTTCGACAAGTTCAAAGTGTTGACTACGATGAGAGTTTCTCACTCATATCGATGCTTAAAAGTCTGTCCGAATCATGTTAGCAGTTGCCGCATTTTATGAAATCTGGCAAAGGGATGTCAAAACTGCATTCCTTAATGGATTTCTTAAAGAAGAATTGTATATGATACAACAAGAAAGTTTTGTCAATCCTAAAGGTGCTAACAAAGTGTGCAAGCTCCAACGATCCATCTATGGACTGGTGCAAGCATCTCAGAGTTGGAATATACGCTTTGATGAGTTGACCAAAGCATATGGTTTTATACAGACTTGCGGTGAAGCCTGTATTTACAAGAAAGTGAGTGGGAGCACTACAACATTTCTGATAAGTATATGTGAATGACATATTGTTGATCGGAAATAATGTAGAATTTTCTGGAAAGCATAAAGGAGTGTTTGAAAAGAGTTTTTCAAAGAAAGACCTCGATGAAGCTACTTACATATTGAGCATCAAGATCTATAGAGATAGATCAAGACGCTTGATATATTTTCAATGAGTACATACCTTGACAAGATTTTGAAGTAGTTCAAAATGGAAAAGTCAATGAAGGAGTTCTTGCTTGTGTTGCAAGGTGTGAAGTTGAGTAAAGACTCAAAACCCGACCACAGCAGAACATATAAAGAGAATGAAAAGTCATTCCCTATGCCTCAGTCATAGGTTCTATAAAGTATGCTATGCTGTTTACCAGTCCTATTGTATACTTTAGCATGATTCTAGCAAGGGAGTACAATAGTGATCTAGGAGTAGATCACTGGACAGTGGTCAAAATTATCCTTAGAGGACTAAGGGAATATTTCTCGGTTATGGAGGTGATAAAAAGAGTTTGTCGTAAAGAGTTACATCGATGCAAGCTTTTTACGTCGATCTAGATGACTCTAAGTCTCGATCTGGATACATATTGAAAGTGGGAGCAATTAGCTAGAAGAGCTACCTGCAGAGCATTGTAGACATAGAAATTTGTGAAATACATACGGATTTGAATGTTGCAGACCCGTAGACTAAACTTCTCTCACAAGCAAAACATGATCACTCTTTGGGTGTTAATCACATAGCGATGTGAACTAGATTATTGACTCTAGCAAACCCTTTTGCACTACAAAAAAAAGACATATCCGTGACATTTTGGGCCGAGCGAAATTTTTTTGTCATACATATGACACTTCTATGACGATAATTGTGACAAAACTCGGTATCATCATAGATGTGGTGGGCTCCTACTTCTATGACAAAAAATCGTGAAAGAAAATGGGCTTTTTGTCCTGGGCGGGCCGGAGACGTAGCTGCATGACATTCTTTGGGCCGTCCATGACAAAAAAACCGTGGTAGAAGCGACGGCGAGGAAAATTTCGGGGAGTTCCCGGTTACGGTGGGAGGTCGTGGGCCGAGCGATGCGCGTTTCTCTCATACACATACGCGCGTGTGTGCGAGGCGTTGGCTCTAACTGAACCCGAGCGAGGCGTTGGGCTCTAACTGAACCCGAGCGATTGCACTGCAGGCTACACGTTACTGAACCTGAGCGATCGTAACTGAACCCGATCAAGCGATTCCTTCGCTACTACTGCTAACTGAAGCCGATCGATTGGGTGAACAGTGAGCGTTGCGGGGGGGGGGGGGGGGGGGGGGGGGGGGGGGGGGGGGGGGGGTTGGATGAACAGTGAGCGGTGGCGTTGCCTCTGGATGAACAGGACCCCGTGGAGTGGTGGAGGGCTGGATGAATAGTAGACAGTGGAGGGGTGCCTGTGGAGGGGTGGTTGAACAGGACCCCATGGTGTGGAGGGCTGGATGAACAGTAGACGATGGAGGGGTGGTTGAACAGTAGCCGGTGGAGTAGCGCGCGGTGGAGGCTGGATGAACAGGAGCCCGTGGAGGCTGGAGGAGGTTGACGGTGGAGATGAATAGTATCCCGTGGAGTCCCGTTTTGCGGTACGCCACACCCCTCCTGATGAACAGGACCCCCGTTTCGAGCATAGGAGGTCCGTTTCGTCCGTTTTGCGGTACACCACACCCCTCCCGATCAACAGGAGCCCCGTTTCGACCGTAGGAGGTCTGTTTCGTCCGTTTTGTGGTACGCCACACCCCTTCGATCAACAGGACCCCTTTTTCCATCGTAGGAGGTTCGTTTCCTCCGTTTTACGGTACGCCAGACCCCTCCCGATCAACAGGACCTCGTTCCGAACGTAGGAGGTCCGTTTCCTCCGTTGTGCGGTACGCCAGTCCTCGTTTCCATCGCCTGTTCCGTCCAAGCCCTCCCGATGAACATGACCACGCATTCTGTTCCGACCCAGCCGATTGGCTCTCATGCGTTCCGTTGCCTCCCGATGAACACGGCGTATTCCGTTGCCTCCCCATGAACATGATGCATTCCGTTGCCTCCCCATGAACACGACGACGACGCTATTTCTCCGTTCCGACCCAGCCATGTACACGAGCCCTGGCCGTACGTATGCGCGAGTAGGCGTTCGAGACACCGCCCGTATGTACACATACGTGGCCGTATTTTCTTTCTTGCACCCTGGCCGCTGTACGTACGTGTACATGCTACGTGCGCGCCTCTACTACGACACGTATGCGCCTCTACTACGACACATGCACGCCTCTACATCCACCAATATATATGTACGTACACGTTCGCGACTAGAATGACAACACTACGTACGCTTCGACCAGGTGGGTCCCGACTGTCAGGCACTTCCTTGCGTGCGAAGATGTAGCTGGTGGGTCCCAGCAGTCAGGTGGGAAACATTTTTTTCGCGAAATACGATGGCCCGTCCGGTGGGTCCCCGCTGTCAGGTGGAGGAATAATTATTTTACACGTAATAAGGAGGCACTTCCTTGCTGCGGCCGGGGACCCAGCTGTCAGCCTCTCCATGTACAGTCCACGTCCGATGGAAGCCGTTCCTTGACCACGTTGACCATGCCGCACGAGAGCACCAGGGCGGTGGACGACGGTGAGGCCTAGGAAGGGAACGAAGCAGAGCCGGGGAAGACGCGACAGTGGATGCCCACGCGCAGAGGAGTACGAGGGTTCACTGGTTCGCTGCGGTGTGAGGCTGCCGTCGCCACAGAATAGGAGGTGGTGTGGGTGAGTAGAGGGATGGCCTGGCCAGCGGTGGGAGTAGTAGGGGGCGGTGAGGCCTCCGCCGCATCGCAGCCGGCCACGGGAGGCAGGAGCACGAGGCACGACCGGCGCTGGTTTGGGCGGCTGGAGCAAGAAGACCAGAGGTTGAAGAAGCACTACGGCCGTTGGATGGACATCATACGGTCACTTGAGCTAGAATCGTGCATATTGAATAAGTTGACAAAGCCCTCCGTCCCCATCAACTTAGTAGGCCCACAAGTCAACCTGCCACTATACTGGGTCCCAGCTAACAGGGGGAGTATTCATTTTTTGTGCGTAATAAGGAGGCACTTCCTTGCGTGCGAAGATATAGCTGGTGGGTCCGAGCTGTCAGTGACGTTAACGTTTTTTCGTGAAATACAGAGGCCCTTTCGATGGGTCCCTGATGTCAGGTGGAGGAACCATTATTTTGCGCATAATAAGGAGGCATTTCCTTGCGTGTGGCCGTGGACCCAGCTGTCGGCCTCTCCACGTACAATCCACTTCAAATGCATGTCGGTCGTTGACCACGTTGACCAGGCTGCGCCGAGAGCACCAGGGCGGCGGACGATGGCGAGGCCTAGGAAGGGAACGACACGGAGGCAGGGAAGACTCGACAGTTGTTTCCCACGCGGAGGGGAGTACGACTGTACGAGGGTTTACTGGTTCGTCTGCCGTCGCCGGAGAATAACAGCAGGTGTGGGTGAGTAGAGGGATGGCTAGGCCAGCGATGGGAGTACGGTGGGGTGGTGAGGCCTGCGCGGCAGCAGAGCCGACCGTGGGGAGGAGGGAGCAGGCAGTCCCGTCGGCGCTTGTTTGAGCGGCTGGAGCAGGAAGAGCAGAGATTGAAGAAGCACGATGGTCGTTGGATGGCCATCCAACAGTCACTGCTTGTGCATCAACCTTTTTTTAGGAAAGCCTCAAATCTGTGGAAAACAGCATACAGCCCATCTGCCATTATTTCTAATAATTTACAGCCCATTTTCTAATTATTAAGGTTTTTTTGGAGCCCATATTCTTTTTGTTAGCATTACAGCCCATATTGTGGCCACGGTTAAAAAAATATACGAAATTTTGCATATTTCGGTGCGGTTCGAACTATTTTTAATCCCGAAATTTTGACTCACATTCAAACTGATTTTAAAAATAAATATATATCAATATAAAATCCGACAAATTCTCCACGCATAAAAATTAATGTAATTTAAAATCTCGAAATGAAAAAAAAAGATATTTGAAACTAATTACCGGTTTGATGTGTTTTAAAAATGTACGGCCCATTTCTCATTACTGATGGGCCATTTTCTCGGCCAACCGAATAAAAGCTCTCCTCGTCTTGAAAGATTTGCAGTCCAAGAGGCCTAACAAAGCGACTTACTTGGCAAATCACAAAAAAACTGGGCTGTGGCCGTGGACCCAGCTGTCAGCCTCTCCACGTACAGTACTCTTCCGATGGAATGTCGTTGACCACGTTGACCACGCCGCGCTGAGAGCACCAAGGCGGTGGACGACGGCGAGGACTAGGAAGGGGACGACGCGGAGCCGGGGAAGACGCGACAGTGGATGCCCACGCGGAGAGGAGTACAAGCGTTCACTGGTTCAGCTGCGGTGTGAGGCTGCCGTTGCCGCAGGGCCTGGCTAGCGGTGGGAGTGGTAGGGGGCGATGAGGCCTCAACAGCAGCACAGCCGGCCACCAGAGGTAGGTGCAGGCGGTCTCCCCGACGCTGGTTTGGGCGGCTGGTGCAAGAAGAGCAGCGATTGAAGAACCAACAGGACCGTTTGATTCAAATCCAACGGTTACTGCTGCTAGAATCGTTTGTTGACTAAGTTGACAAGCCCTGCATACGCGTCAACTTAGTAGGCCCATAGGTCAGCCTCCCAACCGGTGCGCCCCTGATGTCAGTGGGAGGAATCATTTTTTTCGCGTAATAAGAAGGCAGTTGATTGCGTGCGGCCAGGCCAGCGGAGGGAGTAGGGTGGGCCGGGGAAGCCTACGCGGCATCACAGCGGGCCACAAGAGGAGGGAGCAGGCAGTCCCGCCGGTGCTAGTTTAGGCGGTTGGAGTAGGAAGATCACAGATTGAAGAAGCACGTCGGCCGTTGGATGGACATCCAACAGTCACTGCTGCTAGAATCGTGTGTTCACTGACAAAGCCTTGCGTGAAGAAGTCAGCCTCGAAATCTGTGGCGTGTACAGCCCATTTGCTATTATTTTTATAATTTTTACTCATTTTCTAATTCATATGGAATTTATTGCAGCCCGTTTTCAATTTTTAGAATTGCTGGCTATTTTCTGGTCAGTACCAGGGTCAAAAAATTACCTAATATGTGGGAAATTTTGAAAATTCGCAATTTTTTGCTGGGGAACGAAATATTCTTAATCCAAAAATTAATAGCCATACTAAAACAAATTTAAAAATAAATTAGTACTATGTCATGTTAAATCCAATGAAATACGTATAAGATATCAGTGAAGAACAAAAACAAAAAAAGGAACCTATATCCCATTTGCTATAAATTTTTTGGAATTTTCAACCCCTTTTGATATTATTTTTAACAGACATTGACCATACTCTTAAGCCAGGCCGGAATGCATCCCTCCTCGTCTTGAAAGATTTACAGCCCAGTAATTCGGAGAAAACAAATAGGCCTAGCTTGGGTATTCTTCAAAAAGAAGTTCTGGGCTACCTATTTTCCCAAAGAACTGGTGCATGAGCATTTAGCTTTATTTATTTATTTACTTATTTATGTTTAGGGGACCATGAGAATGTACCTGGGCCGGATTCATGTGAGAGCCTCCCTTCCAGTTAATTATGGGCTTCTCTATTGGGCCTTCATCAGTGGGCTGCATGTTATCAACAAGTGGAAAATGTGTTCCGTACGAAAAATAGTATGCGCTACGTACGGTACGGGGCACTAAAGGATCGAACCATGCAACGACTTCCAAAACATTGTGTTTGTCGTTCTAACAACATATTTATTCAACCAACAGATGAAATATACTACTGATTGTACATTGAAAACAACAGCAGCAGCAACCAGGGCTGGGGGTGCAATAGAAGCAGTAAGCAGGCCAGAAGAGTGAAGACGTAGCTCTCTCTTCCAAACCAAACATCAGCCATCATTACAAAAGGGCTACCAAAAAAGAACAAGTGTATGCATCAAACTAAATAAAGATCCTACTACACCTAGTGTATGCATCTAACTAACTGGCTCAGTTAGACGTTACTATTTATTAAGCTGTGGAGATTGGCTGACGGCTTGAACCAGATGGGTGCCTGTCGGGGGAAACTCCAGCCAGCAGGTCGAAGTCGGATACTTGTGACCCTCTCTCATACTTTGGGTTGTAGAGCGTGGCGGCACATATCAGGGTATGGTGCATGTAGAGACGCATGGTACGCTGTGTACACACAGTTTTGCCTGATGAACGAAACCACGCTGCCATCATGATCCTTGCTGTCGGTTATCTCCTGGTTAATCGGATAATTCAGTCCGACAAACAGAGAGCATGTACCAAGGCTACTTACCAGCCTCCAGTCAAAAATTCATGAAGGCCCAGAGAAGCTGGGATCTTGCTCAAAGACCTTGCAGTGACTGTGATTGTATTCCGCAAAACAACATGTCCGGTACATGCGAACGATCATCAAACTTCCGCCGTCGTCTGATCGAGCCAGGAACCACATGCAATTGCCATGCCGCTTTTCTTTGAAAGGTTCTGGGATTAGGAAGGGTAGGGACACCAGGCGGCCTACAACATCATATCAAGTTGGAGTCAAATAAAAAAGGGCTCTTGATTTAGTCAATCTTAAGAACAACATGTTATGAGCATGTTGACAGTAATATAAGCAAGCCATCATGTTATCATAGGAAAGTAACATACTGCTGTAACAGCCATTTGTAGCGATGACTGGAGTAGGCCAGCAATACGTCCAGCCATAGAAGGAGTCGACAACATAAATGAAGCCCTTGTGTTCAATGGCTTTAGAGAACCATGGAGGATGTATGATCCTGCGATGGACGTGCAGATTTATCCACTTACCGCAGTGACCTGTCAGATAGGCGAGACAGCGGTTGAAGAACGCAATTAGCCTGAAGTCTTTATAATTCACAGATCTTGTGGGCACTTGGCAGATTACAACCTTGAGCAAATCAAACTTGGCATCATGTTGGCTACTGTAAGATTCCAAGTATTCTGGGCCGCGGTGCCAAAGCAGTGAAGTGTTAATCGAAGGAAGGGGGATCAATCGCCGGGTGTAGACCTCCACGAGCATCCAGCTACCGCGACCGTCGACGAGCACCATCCTAGACGTGTTCATGCCGACCCAGTACATATCGTTAATGTAGTTGAGGTTGACGGGGATCGGATCGCAGTCAAGGGGGTTGATGCTCGTCACCCTATGATCGTTATGCTGCGTGACACGCTGTTTCTGAAGATCAGGTGGCATCAGCAAGCAAGGAGCTGGCTTAAAAAGCTCCGGCCTGAGGGCTTTGAGTAAATGGTACAGCCCCGACGAGCACGCGGCAAGCGACATGGTACTGAGATTGTCCACACGCGAAACAATAAGCTTGATTACCTCTGTGGGGAGCGAATTCAGGCCACTCTTTCAGCGGACGCTGCTCGGTTCTGCCATTGTTAGTGCTTGGGTTTTGGACGAGGGGGGGAGGCGCCTTAGCGGGGATGGAAGATTGGACGAGATTATGTGCGGACAAAGATGGAGAAGCGAATATGTCCTGCGGGAAGTGGACAGGTGATGATGACTATAGCACGCCGCTTGACTTACGAGACACATACCAGCAGCGTAGGGTCATGCTGATGCCAGACAACTTGCTTGAGTCATCACAGTACTGGTACTCCCTACAGTGCTATGCCCTAACTTGCTTGAGTAGAGTAGTAGAGTAGGACTCTGTTCTACTACTAGCACCGGAGGAGTAGTATATTCTAATCTAAAATAGTTACAAACTTCAGTGCACGAGCGTGGAACGACTACGAACCATGCTCAAAGACCGTGTCTACGTGGTGTTTGGACATGGGCGACAACCTCAACGCCAACGGTGCTGCTCCCGTTGCACCGTATGTGTTTCTGTCCTTCCTGTTTGAAATCGTGGTAGAATTCATGATTTATTTTGTGCTTATTCGGATTAAATCTCGTAGTAACTTGCTACTATAGATTAGTATGACCAAAAACTGAACTAACATTATATATAGTACGATAAATGCTGTTGCATGTCACCTAAAATTATGTCATTCAAAACTATGTTCAAATACGAATCCAACGATATAGTTTTTGTTGACATGAACTAACATTTTGTCAGTTAAATCTTCAGTCAAATTCAATGGGGGACTAATAGACCACGACCGATGTAGTACAAGTGTAGAGGGCGGCGCTGCACGGGAGTCTCACCTCTCACCCCGCTCGTGGCGCGGCAGTAAAGCCGTCATATCACAAAACCCAACCACTCCCAGTAATAAGTGGCCTGGTAAAATAAACGGACAAGCAACCATCACATCCCTCCGTCTTTTTTGCATTTCATCTCTCTGCATTTACTTTCTTCGGTTCATCTCGCACACTCGATCCCTAGCTACTACTCCTAGGTCCAGTTCTTTTGGCGGCTTCCCCAGCTTTTCCCACAAGACTAGTCACAGTGGAGAGTACTACTCATTTATTTGGGCTTCTAAACTACTACTACTACGTCCTGGTTTATTCCTCACCATTGTAATTTGTGCTAAATTTTGACCAAAGATTTAACTGGTTTATTCCTCACCATTGTAATCCCTCCGTCTAGGTGTGTAAGTCATCTTACGAAAACCAAATAATCCCAAAACACTTAGGCGCAGTGCATTAACTTCTACCTTGTTTCTTGTTTCTTGACATATCAACCAATAAGAGATAAAGAGTGTGCATGCTTTTAATGACTTGAGATATCAAACACGACATGTAGTGGTTAGTTCATTGCATGCGATACTATTAATTAGCAAATAAACATTAACGTTTCTCGTTTTCTCCTCCTCCTTGGTCACGGTGCACAGCCTAAGATGACTTACTCACCTAGACGGATGGGGTAGTGCATGTGACATGCACTAACATTTCATTAGTTAAATTTATGATCAAAATTTGACACAGATTACAGTGGGGACCAATAAACCAGGACGGAGGTAGTAGTTATGGGATTACTAATCTAGAAGCCTAAAAGAACTGGCCCCTGGTACTCCTACTAGTAGTAGTACTCAAGTTGGAATTCCAATTGCACGGCACAACTTGTTAGGAAAAAAAATTCGATACAGGGTGTAGGAAGCGGTTTGGGAATTTGCATGCCTTTCCAACCAGTGAGATACTCCGTACAAAGTATGACAGAGAAATAACCACAGAGAAGGAAGCTAAAAGTAAACAATCAAACGAGCATTTTTGCTTTTGTTTTGCATTGAATCGTTTCACAAGCTTGACTAGTGCTATTTTTCTAATGTTACAAAAATCGCATCGTAATGTTAAAACGTGCATTTGCACGTACATAAGTAATAGTAGTACTCCCTCCATCTAGGTGTATAAGTCTTCCCTCCTTCTTGGTCACGGTGCACAACCAAAGATGAGTTATTGACCTGGACGGAGGGAGTAGCACAGTCTGCAAGCATATATCGAGAGAGGCGTGTAGTGCGATAGTATATAGTAAAGTTTGTGCTATATGCACGTACTTGCAAAATGCGTACGAATACACAAGGTTTCCAAACTTTCCCTTTTACATACTTAATTAAGGACGCTAAAAATTCCTAAACGTTCAGGATTTATCATTTGCGTCCCAAAACTAATGAGATCGCCTTACGAAACAAAAATTATACTCCTCCTAAAAGCCACGACGCTCGCAGGAGCGCTTACGGCGCGCCACGAGTGCCCTGGTGCACGGCCGTTTCCCAGCGCGCCGACACAACGCCTCTTCCTCAGCCTCGCAACTCGCGAGGTGCTGATTGGCGGCTTGCCGGCGGGCGAGCGCGATCTCACCGGTGTGGTGATCCGGTGCGAACAGGTACTCCTCCTCGCTGGAAGCGTGCACCCGGTCCACGTACCACCAAGCGTAGATGAGGTGCTTGGGCCCGACTGCACTCAGGGCGTCGGCACGGGCGTCCTCCGCCACCCTCACGGCCCTCGCACGAGCCTTCTACCAAAGAGCCAATCGCCTGACTCTCTGGGACGCGACATAGGCCTCCCAGGCAGCTTGTTTCACGGTGCGCTTCTCTTCCTCGACCTTCTTCTCTGCCTCTATTTTGGCACGCTCTGCTGGAGGAAAAGCCTCCCACAAGGCGACATCCATTTCTTTCCAAAGCTCCTCAAGGCTGGGGGGCTTGGCGGGCGGCGCGGCGTTCTCCTAGTAGTTGGGAGCCGACGCGTCCTCCGGCGCGCGTGCTGGCGAGAATGGGAACGCCGACGCGTCCACCTCAACGCGTCGCGGCGAGGAGCGGAACACCGGCGCGTCCTCCTCGACTAGTGGCAGCGAGGAACGGAACGGCAATGCGCCGCGTCGCGGCGAGCAGCGGAACACCGACGTGTCCTCCTCGACTAGTGGCGGCGAGGAACGGAACGGCGACGCGTCGTGTAGCGGTGAGGAGCGGAACACCGACGCGTCCTCCTCGACTAGTGGCGGCAAGGAGCGGAACGGCGACGCGTGACCGTCCGCGCGGTGCAGCGAGGGGCTCCTAGGGCTTGGGAGGGGTGATGCCATGGTGGTCGACGTGAGAGGGAGGGGGAGGAGATAGCGTTGAATGTGAACGTGAGGGGGAGGATATAGCGATGTCATGGGAGGCGCAGTATTTATAGCGAGCAGTGGCACACCTACGTAAGATATGGACTGAGCTGCACTAACTTAACTGCAGGTCCAGTTGCGTCACTGACATGTGGGCCAGACCCCTGTTGGGCCCATATGTCAGTGACCCAATGCACCTGCAGTTAAGTAACAGCTACGTGGGCATATTTGTTGGAGTAAATTACGGGGGAGCAAAGGGGTGGAAATATTGTTGGTCACAACGGATTAGACGAGCGTGGGGGGAGGAGAGTCATGCATGCAGATTTTTTCACACGGGGTGGAGTGGTGGGACCGCCGGAGGGAGAAGGAGAGTTTGGCAGGCATATTGTTTCCACACATGGAGAGGAAAAGATTTGGAGACGAACGGGCTTCCTGCAGGTATGGGGAACGGTGCATAATAAGTCATCTTGCATGCCGGGCTAGGTATAGTCTCAAGTCATTAAAAACATACACGCCCCACACATGTTCATATTTCAAGGTGCACTAAATTATTGCATGCGATGATTAAGGTTGGCCATAATGGTGGTATCTTAGCTGGTATCATGCACACGGGACTAGCAAACATGCTGATGTGGCAATGAATTAAAGAAGAGAGGGGGGTTAGAGTAACTAGTGTTCATGCATGCATTGGTAAACACATTTTTTTCTGAAGAACGACATCACTAGTTGAGTACTTTTGCAGACTTCAAAAATTATTCCACCGCCTCTACTATCTTGCTAAGAGTAGGTGAAAATTTTGAATCGAGCCCTTTAAACTAGAAGGGAGGTAGTGGTACTCTAATAGCTAACCTTGTTGTGATTACAAGATAGGACATGGCACGCACCTGGATGGAGGAACTAGTCTGCATTGTGCATTTAAGTTTTGTCTGAAGTCAATGTACCTCTACTTTCACCAGACTTATAGAAAAATGGGTCAACATTCACAATGTCAAATCAATATTTTTACACTCATTATAAAACGTAGTTCTTATACTCATTATAACCAGTATTGTAGATATTGATATTTTTAGTATAAATTTGGTCGTGGGATTTCATTGATGCCTGTCAAAGCATGGAGGAAGCGGAGCTTAGGGCTTGCATTGCCGGTCTCTACATAGGTATTTCTCTTCATAATCCTGTAATTTTAGAGACTGATTGCGCTTTTGTGGTAGCATCTCTTGCATTGGGGGACTATGACAGGTCTGCTATGCGTGACCTGAAGATGAAAGCGTTGAGCATCTCGAAGTTGATCAACAATCTTCAATTGTCAAAGATTAGCCATTCGACCAATAAGGTGGCACACTTAATCGCTAAGTATATCTTTGACAATAGATTAGATGGTATACTTGTAAATAACGTACCGCCCTATGTGGTGAATATTGTATCGAATGAGTGTACTGGTGTGGCTGGTTAATTAATATAAGGTGGTGTTAAAAAAGGTATAAAATTGGTCAAACACTTTGCAAATGGTTGACGGGAGTAAAAAGGACCAGAGGGAGTATCATGCATGCGGAGTAGGCAAAAAAATTGCTTGTCTAAAAAAGGCAAAAAAATTGCTCATTTATAGCCGCTCGAAGTCTCAAAGGGCGCGACCGCGCGAGGGAGGCGAAGGTCGTGGGAGGCACGATGTTTGACGGAATTAAGTGAAGTTACATCCACGCGCCGGCATGGCATGCGAACAAGCAGAAGCTATACCGTCGGGCCTACGATATGGGTCTAGTAGACATGACATCTAGTGGGTCCCGCATAGTTCTCGAGAACTCTTTGGGGGCTTGCAGCCGTTTATCCACCGGGCAAGCCAGCAACCCCACGCCGTTCGCACGCCCTACTCGTCTCCGTCTTCTACCTTACAAAAGTTCGCTCCCAGTCTTCCTGTCCTTTCACATTAGTTTGCTCCCATTTTTTTTTGCGGGGTACAACAGTTCAACTTCTCCTAACCCTCCTCCAAAATCCATGGCCTCCCAAATCTCCATGGTCGCCGCTGAGTACCAGGTTAGAGCCATCACCGGCGATCAGTTCATCGTCATCTACACACGTGGATCCGAGACGGTGAAAGCATGGCTTGCTCGCTTCCTACGCATGTTCAACAGTTCAATAGATGAGTGGGTCGCTGGGCTAGATGTTGAGTACACCACAGTCCTGGGACGAGAGAAGGATCTAAAGGACGAAGAGAAGAAGAAGCCCGCCGTGATCCAGGTTTGTGTACATAATGTTTGCTTGGTCTACCACATATGCCATGCCGACATTGAGTGCCAGGATTTTAAGAACTTCCTCAAGGACAAAAGAGTGAAATTCGTTACTGTAGGCTTTAAGAACGACAGGGATGTCCTGCGTCGGATAGGTCTCGTTGTAGGCCAGGCCTTCGATCTCCAGATGGCAAGCCTGGTGTCCTCCTCTCAACCTTCAATGCTGACCCTGGCAGCAGCCATGATTGATCCTTCGTACGCTAAACTGAAGAAACCTCATCATGAGTTTCATCATGCATGGGAGTCCAAGACATTAGATGAAGATCACATCCTGTATGCAGCAATGGATGCCTACCGTTGTTTAAATATCTACAAGGGTTGGATGAAGAAGCAGAGCCCAGTGTCCGGTTCAAGCAAAGAAGCGTCGGCGAAGAGGAAGAGGAAGAGGGACGAGGATCAAGTCGAGGACGCGGACTCGGACTCCGAGTAGGTGGCAGTGCCGTCGCTCATGCTGGTTCTACTGCAGTGTCAAGAGGACTAGATGCTTAGTTTATTTTCAAGGGTGTGCTGTGCTGAGGCCCCAGCAGAACTATGTTTATGTTCTTTCTCGTTATTTGAACTCTTTAGTACATGCAGTAGTACTAGTACTATGTCTTACTACTGTTCTTCTTGCAGTTGGTACTACTGCTCGTATCTTCGTGTTCCTACTATACTTAATACGTTCGTACTAGTAGTATAATTTGGGTCAGTCGATTTGTGAAAGAAGTTCAACGGAGCGAAGGAAGAAGACGGCAGAAGAGGTGGAAGAAGCCCTTCTAGCCATCCATGTTGCATCAAACGGCTCACATGAGTCCACTGACCCAAATTGCTCCTTCATATTGCAGGATCCACGTGGCATTCAAGGTCTCAAAGGTAGATTTCACGCCTGCACCCGGTTTACGGGCTCGACGCGCGCGCGACCGCTTCCGCCGCGACAGCCACCATGCACGCCTCCTCCGCACGGGCGGAGACGACAATGACACGCTAGTTCCTCCTCGCCGGCGTGCTAGAGCACGCGCTCGTCCTCCTCTTCGTACGCTGCGTGCATAGACGCGGCTCCACCAGCTGCTCGCGTGCTTGGCAGCACGGCGGCATCACGAGGAGGGACTACAGACGACATGAGAGGGCGAGCCTTCGGCTTCATGGCACAGGGATGGCGGCAACACGACGGTGATGGGCGAGAAATTGTTGGCCGGAGCAGGCGGGCACCGGCATGCGCAACGGCGGCGGCATATTGATGAGTGCGCGTGTGGGAGCTTACTTTAGTTTTATATATAAGGTTGGTCAAACTTAAAAGAAAACCGTACTAGTACACGTAAAAATTAGACTTAGGAAGTGCTTTTATTAGTTAGTACCACAGCCATGATACGGAATCCTGTGCAAGTGAGTGAACCGCGGCCGCGCGGTCGATCAAACGGTGCGTCACTGTGTCGCGCTCGAACGACATCCACCGAACCTTTTTGTGTGTGTGAAAACAATCCTCGAATATTACTCAACTTTTTTCCCGTGAAAGTTCTTGACGCTGCAATATTTCCATATATTTGAATTTAGCTCCAGTTCGTGTTTATTTGGATTTGGACGTTTTAGGTGCGCCCTATTTTTTTTTAATACTGATTTTGTGTGTGTGACTGAGAGAGAATGTGTGTATGTGTCCATATGTGTGTTGTGGCGGAAGGGCAATGTGGAGACGGTGTGCGTGTGATACAGACATAGAGAGGTGTGAATGTGCAAAAGATCATGCATGAGTGAGACAAAGACAGATGCCGATACGTTGTGTATACATGAGAGAACGGTCTTCTAGTTTACTTGTGTGTGTGTGTGAGAGAGAGAGAGAGAGGGGGAGAGAGAGAGACAGAGAGAGAGGAGCATTCGTAACACAACAACCATCTCTCTCGATTCGTCTGTCCCTCGCACGGTCGCATGCAACACATGCATCAACACGCACATTTTGACACCCCCACCCGGCCCCTGCCCACCTCAAGGCCCGCACAATCTCTTCGTGAATACCCATTTCTCTCCTTAGTTTGTTTTCTCTCAATATCTGACACACACACATACACACTCCCCCGAGCACACAATTCATCCCCATCCAAGGTTATACGGCGACCACTCTCGCTTGTGCTTCTTTGCACCCCAACATGCACACCACCTCAATCTTCAAAGAGGGCATCGAGCAGATCGAAGACGGCGACCACACCGTGCTAGAGAATGCGGGGTCATTTGGAAGCAGGGTGATGTGACGACGGCTGACTGACTCCTCCCCCCAACCCTGCACAAAATTACCAATCCCTCTCTCCCCCGCACAAAATTGTCAATCCCTCAACCCACGAGATCCTTCCCCTCTCGTCCATGTTTTTCCAGCTCTCTCATCAAACATGTTGTCTCTTCTCCTTCCACGTATACAGAATCCAAATGCACATGCATCTCATGTATATTACATGTATCCATCTTTCTCACAGACCTAACTTCTTTTTCTCTCTTTCTCTCTCTATCTCTCTCTCTCTGTCTCGTTAGGTTTGTCTCCTACTCTCTCGTCCACATACATACAATCTTTCCCGCCCTATCTGCTCCATCTTCAAAAGCTCTCTCTGCACGTTTCATTCACACATTGGGATATGTCAAAATGTTGCTTCTATAATGGCTTATGTAGAGTTATTGTTGTTTTTGTTCCATCGTACAAAGTAATAACTATGAAATGCATTTAGATTCTCATTTTGACTGGAATTATGTGAGTTTGAGCATGTTGTGAAGTACTATAGACCTTGTATACATCTTGGGATTCGACAATGATTGTAACTATTGAATTGTATAGACCATTACATTCGAAGTCAATAGCCTAATATATTTATTTCACAATTTCAAAAAATGATTAGTTCACTACAAACTAAGAAAACAAATGTGTACTCCCTCCGTTTTTATTTAAGTCCACGTATTATCATTGGTCAAAGTCAAGTTTTGTAAACTCTCAGAAAGCTTATAACAAAAAATATTAACATATACAATAACAAATAAATACCATTAGATTCATTATTGAATGTACTTTCACATCATACATATTTGTTATGGTAAATGTTTATATTTTTCTATAAACTTGGTCAAACTTTAGGAAGTTTGACTTCGGTCAAACCTAATATGCAGAGTTTACTACTACTACTCGCTAGTTGCTCAGCCGAATCACTCAACACACCACACGGGGAGTCCAGTGTCACAAAATTTTGAGGTCGGCGGGAAAATCTCCCGCGACCCTGATTCGAGCAGTGGGAAGTTACCATCATAGCCTTCGGAATAGGCCTACGGATGACGCTTGGTAGGGGGCTATTTTCATAACTTCAGGTTCACCCTACCCAGCCAACCCCAAACCGGCACCCAGAGTAGTACACCTGAATACTCCCCATTTTCTATCCCCACCGCAAAATAGACTTCTCCACGGCACCGCAACCTTCATGCTCCTCCCCTTTACATCGGAGCACTCATCCACCGCAGCGCATCTGCCTCATCGACGACCTCGTACGCCGCACTAGAGCCGGTCCACCGTCTTCGTCATACACGGAGCCTCTCCCCGGCATCGTCTTCCACGGTCTCGGATCTGCTTCCCGGAAGCCAACGCCAAGCGTAGAAGTACCACCGTCGTGGACAATGAACTGACTCCCATTGCCAACCATGACTCACAGAGGCCGCCGCAACCATCGCTCTCCTCCTCGATTGGTAATGTGTGTATTGAATCACTTAGCAGTACAAGTGCAGTTCCAATTTTGTTCATACCTACCCTTCAAATTTCCTGGGTGCTATTGTTCCCGTAAAAGTAATTGGTTATAGCCTCCATTGTCCAACAGAATATCAGCTTGTAATTGTGCGTCGCTCCTGTATCGCACTGTGCTTGGGTAGGTTTTTCATCTGCAACCAGTAGTGTGGCAAATGATGGAAAGGTTTTTAGAACTAGAAAGATGCCCATGCGTTGCACACATCAAGATGCATTTGTATGAGTAGTTTATCTTGTGGGAGAAAAGGATGAACGAGGGAAAGCCTTGTTTGCAAATCTGGAGAGGGGTATGGGTATCTTTTTGCAAAATTCCCATTTGTTTCCTTCCTATCTGTCAGATATAAATCGGACGACCTATATTGCAAGAAAAAAAAGTATAGATAAAAAAGTAGACAGTAAAGGAAGTAGAGATAAATATTAAATATTAAATATAAAATAAATATAACAGTAGAGAAGAGAGTAGAGATAGCATGTTGAGATTTTTAAAGCGCCGTGCATTGCGATTTTGTTGGAGATGCTCTAACATGGCAGACGAGTGCTTTAATGTTGCCCACAAGATGCGCAAGTATTACTAGTAGTATATTTTTCTTGCCATGTTGAGATTTTAAAACCACGAGTGTGAACATGCAAAGGAGCAATGATGACCAAACACGGGATATTCGGGACATCTTCAAGGAGTGTGGCAAGTTAAAGAGGAGCTGCACCGAACCTGTAAAACGAGCTTTCGTAAGTAACACCCTTTCAATTACTTTTGTGTAGCCTCGTGTTCTTCGATGTGTATATGTTGTAGTTTCTGTTTCTCTTAAGCGTGGTGTTCTTCGATGTGTAATAAGAAGAGTCTTAATCGTCCTAATGCTTTCGTTTTTAGCTTGATGTAGGAAGTGGGTGTTCTCACCTTGTAGTCTGTTTTTATTTTATTTTTCCTTTTGAATTCACTTCTCCGAGTTCTGTTTATCTTGCTTCTACTAAATGGATCTAGGTTGCTCTGAGTATTGATCTAAAAAAGAAGTAACTTCATGTCAGGATGCAGTTCCAGCGAGGAGAGAAGTATGGTCAACCTCGAGATCATCTTTCCAAAATGAGGCTGGATTACACACAAGGTTCCAGTTCCCTAATGATGCTGGATTAGACACAAGGTGCAAATTCCCAGATGATGCTGGATTGCACACTAGCCAGGTGGAGTCGTCAGTTGTTCGTGTCCTTGTGGCATTAGTAAAGGTTGAAAGAAAGCGTGCAGCAGCCCTTGAGAATGTAGCTGAGTTCCTGAAGAAGCGAAAAGAGCAATCAGATGCTCTCTTCACCCAAGCCAAAGAAGAGATGGAAGAAGCCAGAAATAAGCTAGCAGAGGCAGAGCAGGTTAGGCGTCTCCTGCTATCTAAAACTGTTGTCAATACAAAATTTCCTTCATAATAGCTAGGTTCAAATGTTTATCCAGTCAGCATGCCTGTTGTGATGTCCGTGCATCTACTGATGTGGCACAAAATGTTTTTTTCCGGGTCATGTAATAACAGCAATTACTTTCCAAACAATAACAGACGAAGCGTTGGACATGGTATAGTTCACGCGCAAGCCCGACATTCCAAGTTCAACTTCCACATCAAACTCATGTTCACAGATATCTGCACATTCATACATAATGTCCACAACCATGATTCACTTCAAAGCCAAAAAATGTGAGGAGAGTTATAAATAAAGAAAATCCTCTTCTAGTTCCTGCTACCAGTGCGAGCACAACAAGTCAAGACCATGCGTAAATTAATTATATTTTTAGTCATTTTTTGTGTTCTAAAATGCCTATCGGCTCGCGGAAGGACATGTTGCCAGCGCACGCCCGGATTCAATGAAGGCAGGCGGGGCAGTCTTAAGCTGGTTGCACGCGGCGAGGAGGCGTGCTCAGCCAGGCCTGCAGCGAGTGCGGCCCTCTTGGTCGGCGCGCCGGTTCAATGCCTGCGCTATGAGAGGTCGCGTCCGTGTCAGAGCAATCACTCCCTCTAGTCCTTTTTTGTTTGGGTATAACAAAATCTCGTTTTCCATTCACATTTTACAAGTAAAATTCGTGGACAAACTTTGACCCAAAGTACGATGGGGACTAGTAAACTAGAATGGAGGTAGTAGTTTTTTAATCAAAGAAGGGTTTCCCCTTCCGATTTTCATTACTGAAAACCAGCATCTAAATCTAAACCATATTATTTGCCCTAGAACTACTAGGTTCAACATCTCGCAACATAAACCCATACAACCTCCATCGCAAAAAAAACCATACAACCATACGCCAAGGAGGTACGTAGTACTATGAATTCCATTTTCGCTCCATACCAATCATTCTAAAAACTACTTACTACTTATAACGCGCCATAGAAAATCGGAACTCTTAACCCCGCTAAATAATGATATTTTAAACATGGCTACTCGATCTGTGGCAACTGGCGAGCCACCGCGCTCCAAGTCGTTCACCTGTGGTCCCGACCATCAACTCCTATGGATCAAATTATCAAGCGAGCTGACTATTCCTACAAAGGTGCTCCACCACGTACCCGGTACCCGCGAATGCAGCAATCGTGCACCTAGGGTTTTAGGGTTTATTTGTTAATGTCGCCTTTACGTAACACTCATGTGTGCGAGACAACGAGAGGCCGACTATCGCCTCTTCTCTTCGTATATGTACTCCACTGTTTGCCTGGTGTCCAAAAAATTATAATAACTACTAGCAATGTGCCAATGCGTTGCCACACGATCAAAGTAGATTAATACATATTCACTGATTTGATAGAAAAAAAGTCTAGTTTTGAAATACGTATATCACTAAAAATATGTTATGTTTCACTCAAAATATATTCCTTTGGCGGTTTTGATGAGATAAGGGAGGAATGTTGTTGGTTTCAAGATTCGAGAAGTGGTATATGTCTAATTTCTACTCTTACTAGCAAGATGCCCGTGCGTTGCACGGAACATCAAGATCTTGTGGGATAAAAGGATGAACGAGGGAATGCCTTATCCGCAAATGTGGGGAAGAGTGCAGGTAAATTGCCATATTTTCCTTCCTATCCATGAGATATAAATCGGACGACCTAGATTGCATTGTCGGTGATGATTGTGTGCCTGCCATCTTGCAATATAGGCCATCCGATCTATATCTGATGGATAGGAAGGAAACTATGGCAATTTTGCAAAAAGATACCCACACCCCTCTCCACATTTGCAAATAAGGCCTTCCCTCGTTCATCATTTTCCCCCACAAGATAAACTACTCATACAAATGCATCTTGATGTTCCGTGCAACGCATGGGCATCTTGCTAGTTGTTGCAAAAAGCCCATGTGTGTGTGAGAGAGAGGGAGAGTGGAGGAGGACGGAGTGCATGTGTGACAAAGACATAAGGAGTGTGTGTGCGATAGGTATCAGCTTAAAATGAGGCAATAGTGTGTGTGTGCACGATCGAGAGGGCGTGTCTCAAGAAGGGAAGAAAAATCTACATATATACAAGGAGCAGGAGAGAGACATGTATGCGATGGTGGAAGCACGAGTCTGCAGGTGTATAAACCTATCTAGAGGCTAGCTAGTCGATAAATGTTTGTGAGAGAAATACGAGTCAGGGTGCGAAAGCGAGAGTTTTGTGTGTGAGAGAGAGAGAGATGGTAGTCGGGAAGGGGAGTGGAAGTAGGAGTTGTGTGTGTGAGAGAGAGAGGAGACAGTAGTCGGGGTTGTCTGATCGGTAAACAAATGAATAATGTCAGTCTGGGATGGAGACGAAAAGGAGACCACAACAAATGTTGTGTCTACAGGGGAGAGAGAGAGAGAGTAATTTTAGTGGTATGAGTCATATGTAGAGACATATAGGGTGTGTGAGAGAATCCCATAGAGAGAAAGACAAAGTGAAAGATGAGTGGAGACTGTGTGTGGCGGTGAAAAAGAAAGCTTAGGTACCAAGTGATACCAGAGAACAGTAGAGACATGAGAGATAATGAAAACCGTGTAATGTATAATGATAGGGAGAGTGTGACACTTCTCAAGGGAGACGTCGAGAGACCATGTTTGTGAGGATAGGAAAAACATGAAGTGAGCGTGCGGGTGAGATGGAGAAAAGAGAGTGATAGCTACCTGAAGGATCATGCATGCGAGAGAGATGGGCGTGAAAGGAGTGAGCAAAAAAGGGATTCAAATATTTGAATTCGAGATGATGATACATGTAATCCATACTCGAACCAAAATTGATCTATCAAACATGCATACTCATATGAATTCACGCACATCTATGTTATTTAATATGTAGATATTACTGATCCATACATTTTAGAAGAACATAATTTGGTTAAATTTTTTCGAATTCAACCTTAAGATTTCGAGATCGTTGTATTTGTAAATCATATTATACATATAAAGGAGCAGGATTCTTTGTTGTGCTTTTGAAAGTATATATAAAAAAATGATGTATATAGAATGTAATTCCAATTGAAAATGGATCCCCTGAAAAAATAGAATACAAACGGGATTCGAATTGAGTTGGCACGATAAACGTGCACTCTAAAAAATTTGAACAAAGCGGGGAAAGTCGCAGTAACCGCCCGAAACCAAAATCTATGAGATGGAAATCACTACTGCCTATCCCTGCCACGCAAAGCCTATCTGCTGGATTTCTATAGGTTTCGATAGGGGTAGGTTTGTAATTTCACCCAAACGTGACGTAACCGCCTCTCACCCGGATTCATACACGGTGGGCGCCAAAACACAATGTGTCCTCGGCCGAAATCGACTCCCTCCCCGATTCATATTCGTACACGGTGGGCGCCAAAAACAAACTCTCGTCGGCAAATATTCGATGTATGCGAGATTACTGTCCTATCCCCAACCGACTAATGTTGCTGTGATGTAGTAGATATTTGAAACGGGGGCTAAGTTTGTAAATTTCCTCGCATTTGAGACAAGCGTGCCCTGAATACCTGGTTCCCCCCTTCCTCTCTACCTCCCTTTTCACCATTCATACTCCGTGGGCGCCAAAACACCCTCTCCACCCCCACCCTCCCCCGTCTGCCGCCGTCCGCCACCCCATCCACCGCCATCCTCCTCCACCATGCCGGAGCTGGTACCCTGACGCCACCATCCATTACAAGAGATCAACCTCTCTCATCCACGGCTTCGGACCGGGATCCTTGCATCCCGTCCTCTCGCTTCATCCCCGCCGTCGTCCACCTTGCCGGCGCCACTCCTACGACCGTCTCGTCCATCACGCCCCGCCGCCACCGTCTACCATCCCAGATCTACTTCCACGCCGTCGACAGCCATCGCTACCGCAGCACCATTAAATTCTCAGCAGATGCGTACACAGTGCCGCACCAGAGGCGGTACTCTTTCGTATCTGCTCAACTTATTTATCGCAGCAAGAAAATAGATCGCCACTGCTTTACTCTGATTTCTTGTCTTGGTTGCGAAGTTTCCTTTGTCTGGTTTGCACCTTCAGATCCGACATGGCACGCTCAACACTATACTCCCAATGCTTATGGTTTTCCCCTTTTATATTCCACACTGGTTAAATCACAGTAGACTAAATTTCAAAATCGGGTCAGTCGATTTTTCAGAGCTCACCGGAGTTCATCGGTGCGATCGAAGGGGCTCGGGTGGTTGTGGGGCCTCGCCGAATGAAGAAAACTCGGGGGGGGGGGGGGGGGGGGGGGGGGGGGGGGGGGGGGGGTGGCGGAGGAACACAGGCGGTGGGGGCTGGTGGTCCGGCCGGCGGCCCGTGCGGTGTTCTGTATGGGAAGAATCAGAGACGAGGAAGAAGAAGGGTTAGGAGACGTAGGATCTTCATCCAACCACCTGAAATGGTTGAGAGACAGCTGGGAGTTGCATTCTTAATGCGCTCTGGTTCATCATGTGTGGGCACTATGCAACCGACATTTTATTATACAAAATCTGCTTGCTCTTCTTTACCATGTTCCTCTTCCGTTCTTCTTTAATATGTACTCTCTCCGTTCCTAAATACAAGTCTTTGTATAGATTCCATCATGGACTACATATGGAGCAAAATGAGTGAATCTACACTCTAAAATGTATCTGGATACATCTGTATGTGATCCATGGCGGAAATCTCTACCAAGACTTATATTTTGGAACAGAGGGAGTATGATAGTAGTACAGTATGTTCCTTGCTGAAGATGAGCAGAGACATTTGCAGTGTAGAGGTCTATACGGTCGGTTATGATGGACACTTTGAGCCTCTTTGATTCGTAGGATCTTGTAAACATAGGAATAGGATTTGTAGTGGCCTGCCCACTTGAATCCTATAAGAATAGCAAGGAAATGCGGGGATCTATGTCGCCTTTGAGAGTTACACTGATATTAACAGTATCGCACCTTCACTTGAAGAGAGCTGGTATCCGAAGCCTTTCTAGCCGTACCGGCAGTACTAGCACATATATTCCAGCAAGTTCCAATTTGTTGATTTTACTCTGATGATTAAGGTTTACCCGTTATATCTACACTATGATCTGTGTAGCTGCTTTGTGTCGCACTAGCAGCAGTCCACTGTTGAAGCTAAACACTACAATGACTTACAAAATTGGCACCAAGGCATTGAGTGCCATTCTGGATGCAATGAAACTCATACGCTCCCCACCTGTTGATTCTTGTTCAGAATATGATCCTAATGACTATTCTAACCTCAAGGAGTCAAAGGCATATGGCCTGTCCTGTTCACCCATCAAGGTGCATGTTCTAATTTGGAAATGTTTTATTGATTGCGGGTATCTTGCATATGTTGTCTTGCATTTATTCTACTTTGTTGCACTGCCATCTGCTTAGTTTACTCATCATATATGTCGAGATGCCATGCCCATCCATTATCAATACATATTCCATCTGTCATCATACCATGTCTTTCCACTCAAATGTTGTTCTTGTGCATCAGACATCAAAAAGGAAGAGGGTGATTGCCAAACCTGAAGGAGCACCAGCAAAGTCCTTGAAAAACGTGGTGGTGCCGGAGAAATCAGACAACACCCCACTTATATTGGTTGTACAACCAGTGACACAAAACGTAGGACCAACTCCAGCAGACTGTACCCATACTTCACTGGCCACACCACTAGCCCCATCACACAAGACCTGCACTTCAGCAAAAGGTATACCGATTTCATTTGCCATAGCACCAGCTGTACCATAGAAAAATCCCACTCCAGCAAAAAGTACAGCAAGTCCACCGGCCGAAGACCTATCCCAACTGCAGAGACGGCCAATTCCTATAGATTGGAACCCCATTCCATTTATTCCCAGTTTAAAAGACAATGCTTTCAATGTTGTTAGGGACTACGTGCATATATTCCCATCATGGGAAGATTATTGTGAAGACAAACACCATTTTCACATCTTCCTGTCCAGCTTACGTGTAAGTGCTATTATTCATGGTTATTATTTTCCTGTTTTCTGCTGATTGAACACATCAATGATTTACATTACATTGTTCTAACTAGGCGAGGGTCAATCTGGATAGTCATGACGAGCAAAGTTTGCTTGTACTTTTCAAGGAAGCATTGCAGCAGTATCGGTGTTACCTGAGGAAATCACACTTTGATGGCAAGTCTATAAACGAATTTCCGGTGAAGTCTCCTGTGCTAAATTTAGAAGACATTGAATGGAAAAACCTTGTTATGCACTGGTCTCGTTCCCAGGATGAGGTGTTGTCTATGAAATCACATGACAATTTGAACTTCTACTTTTCCGCATGTGCCTTACGAATCTTTTTTGCAGGAAATCTGCTCAAAGAAGAATTCTGGTTTGACAAGAACGATAGGATATCGCAAATATGCTGCCCGCTGCTTTGCTCTTGTTAGTACCTATTGTCCTGTATCATTGTACTTGCATACATACCTGGTTCATTATGTGACAGCAGTATGCATGATAGCTTGCTTATCAATTGTTCGCTCCAAATTATCTGATCTGTATGAATGGTTACATTAGTGTAGAATATATCCAATGCCAATGTTTTTTTAGCTCTGCATTGTTCTTGTAAGTACATGCTGTCCTTTATCAGTGTACTTATAATGACAGGTAGTTGTTCATGTACCATCACTCTGCAGCTTATTTTCCTTTGCCCTCCATTTTCTACACATCAGATCTATATTTACTCTTACCATAAGGTTGGTACTGAAGAAGTTTAGCTGTGCATTGCTCTTGGCTGTACCTTTTGCCTGTATCGCTGCACTTACATTTATAGCTACTTGGTTATGTAGCATCACTCTTCATCTTATCTTAAATATTCTCCATTTTTCGTATATTATCACATCTATATTTACTCTTAACAAAATGTAGAATAAAGACAATGCTTTTGAATAAGATTATGTGGTAAACTTCTTGAATTGCCCCCCCATCAGCATGGACATGGCCTTTATAGAGCCTGTCTTCACCAATAATGTAAGTTTGTCCATCTCGGGCCTTCAAACTTTGTTGTATATATTTGGTTAGGCATGACTACAACAGCTATTTATTTTTTGTGTTTGCATCAAATTGCTTGTTTAAAGTTTATTATGTAGTTCATAAACAAAAGTTTGTCCTTTCTCAATTTAAGTTTTCAGTTGTACAACCAAGTTCCTTCTTCATACCATGTAAATTAAACTATACATAGCAAGTGATCTTATTTTGCACTGCATGTATGCTTCTGTTCTTCATCCGTAATCCAGTGGTGTGGTGAACCTACCCACTACAACACAATGTCATATTCTGCAATGTCTTAACTATGAACAATGTCATATCATTCTACTATTATTTAAACCGTCTCTTTATTTGCCTATCTGAAATGGTATAAATTGATAGCACACTAACCATTGATACTTATGAGTTCTTGATCTGTAATCCAGTGGTGTCCTGAAGCTGCCAACTCCTTAACAATGTCATTTCCTGCCATGTCTTGACCTGAACAATACCATTGTCGGGGGTTAGGTGCGACATATGCCAAAGGATGGCTTATCATGGTGGGGGCGAGTAGAACGTCACCGGTGCCTGGAAACGGGATGAGGCGAAGACATGCACGCCGGCAAATCTTACCCAGCTTCAGGGCTCTCCGAGGAGATAATACCCCTACTGCTGCTCTGCGGGGTCTCCGCATGATCACTATGGCAAAGTGTCTACACGGTTGCTCCTTGAGCTGTTTCCTGGAGGTAGGAGAGGGCAAGGCTAGCTCTCTCCCTCCTATATGATCTGGTCTAGAGCTAATGGGTTCCAACCCTTTGCATGGGTGCCCTGGGGGGTTTATATAGGCCTACCCCCCAGGGGTACAATGGTAATCTGGCTGGACGCGGGACCAGCCATCAGCGCCCCTGGCCTCCGTCTTCCCCGCCGACCGCTGGGGCCCGCCGACTGGCCTGGTACGGAGCCGACAGGTCGTGTCCGCCACGGGCGGGTCTTGCCGGCTGCTGATTACTGTAGCCGTGCTTCTGATGACGTGGGCTCGATCATAGGGTCGTGGCAACAGCCCCGCCGCCTGGCGAGCGATCACTATTACCACTCTCCATCACATCTTGATTAATGGTGCGTGGGCCCCGGGGGAGGGCTCGGTCGACTCCCCAGGGCCGACTCCCGATGGGTCTGACTGGTGGTCCTCTTGCCGTCTCATAGGGTCTCACTGACTGGCGGGACCCGCTGCCTTTGGGCCGTACAGACAAGCCGTCATGGGTACAGGATTCGATCATGTGGTGCTGATGTCAGGGCCGGTATGGCAACAATGCCACGCCGCACGAAAATCTTCCGGGGTACGGCGTGCTGTGGCCATGCCTGCCCTTGGTAAGGGGCGGGAGTGGGCTTCACTATAGCCACTCCCCTGCCCCGTCCCTCTTGATGAGGTCCTGGGGTTTGTTGGAGTCGCTGGCCGACTCCCCAAAGCCGGCTTCTCTGGAAGTCACTAGTCAGGAGTTGGCTTATCCCTGCAGTCATCCCTGGGACTCGGCCGTGAGTGCTCAGTCGGCCGTCTTGCCGTTGGCTCCTTAGAAGGCGGCTCTTTGTCTTGGGGTCTTGAGGGGCGCAGCCTGCCCCGATGTCTTGAAAGGTTCTGGGCCTCAGGTTGGCCTACCCGTGGCCCATTACTCCGACAGTAGTCCCCGAAGCTGGTGAGGCGCCGCGGACGATCGGCCGAGAAGCCTCAGCAGTTTCTCTTTCCGGGTGCTCAACACATGGCTCTTGGTTGACTTCCGCCGGGCCGGTTAGAAGGAGTCGGACTCGCCCAAGTCTGACCCGCACAATATTTCGAACGTCGTGGCGGGATCCAAGTAGCGTGCTTGCTAAGCCTCCGAGCCGCCCGTTCTAGGCCTATCATGCAATGACACGTGGCTGGGCCATTCTGCCAGCCTACGCGTGCGATGGGACAGGCCCATAGGCGGGGCCCGCCACTACCGCGCCTCGGCGCCCGAGCGGATCCGCCGCGGCCCCGGCGGATGGTTGGGATTCCCATGGAGTTACTGCGCGCAGTAACTTTGTCGTGGAACGTGGGGGTCGTGGGGCCGTGGGCGCAGTAAATCCCACGACCGCCCCCTCGGCTTCGCAGCCCATGAGGCTATAAGTAGGGGAAAGAGGGGGGCACACGCGCCCCTCCTTCCCACTACTCCCCGCTCTCCTCCTTCTCACTGCTCCTCGCTCTCCTCCTTCTTCTTCTTCTTCGCTCCGCCGCGCGGCCAAGCTCCGATGAACACCGCGGCGATCAGCTCGCGATGAGTTCTTCCTCTGCCCCCGCGCCTCCCCCGGTGCGCTCCGGCACCTGGGACGGCTCCGAAGTTCACGACGACCACATCGAGTTCCTCTGCCGGACACGTCGGCTCCCCGGCGAGGATCACGTGCGGGTGCATCTTGCACCGAAGAGGGGAGATTTTCCCCGTGCCACAGGAGGGCGAGCGGGTCATCTTCCGCTCGACTGCTTGCGCGGGTTGGGGCTGCCGGCGAGAAGTTTCTTCCGATCCTTCCTGGAGTTCTACGGCCTCCAGCCGCACCACCTCACCCCCAACACGGGGGTGCTGCTGTCCGCCTTCGTGGCCTTGTGCGAAGGCTTCCTCGGAGTCCTCCCCACCCTCGAGCGCTGGGGGAGTTCTTCTTCTCCAAGCTCGGCACCCAGGCTGCAGGCGTGCCGGCTCAATGCGGCGCTTTTATCGCCGTGCGAAGGTCGGGGGCCGACAACCCCTTCCCCTCCATCTTGCTGATAAAGTCGGTGAAGATGTGGCAGAGATCGTACTTCTATGTCAGGAGCGTCTCCATGAGGGGCGACTGGGTCAACCTGCCGGCTTTCGAAGCCGGCCCGCCGGCTGGGAGACTGCCCAACTGGTCGTACCGGGCCAAATCGCTGATGCCTGCGGGAGCCGGCGCCATCGCGCGACTCTGAGTGCTGACGCAGTCGGAGGGCTTGACTGGTCCAGACCTGCTGGCCGCCTTCATGGCGCGCCGAGTTCTCCCGCTCCAAGGCCGCCCCCATATGATATGCCAAATGAGCGGGCACCGCGACCCGAGTCGGATGTGCACCAAGGACATGCCTCACGAGGAGGTGGCCTTCATGGTGAACTACCTCTCGGACAGCAAGCTCCTGGAGGATTGGCGGTTCGGCAAGGAGCCGTACTCCCGCGCCAACCCCCCGCCTGTGGTGAGTTACCTTTCCTTTCTTTCTTTGGATTGTCTTCTTACTTGCCGAGTTTGTTTTGACCAGTCAGCTTTGGTCAGAATCCCCTCCTCCACCCGCCAGCCGGCACCTCGGGGCCGGCCCGCGAGTTCCTCGCCCACCGGGCGGAGAGCGACGTCGACGACCCCGATCTGGGGGGGGCGGCTCTGGAGGACGACGTCGAGGGAGGAGGAGGAGGAGCAGCAGGCGACTTTAGGCCTTCGACCACTTTCGCCGACTGGCCTGACGATGACGCCGAGGGAGAAGTCGCCCCCCGCCATCGTCCAGGAGCCAGCCAGCCTAGCGCGGGCTCTTCTGCCGCGCCGGGTGCTCCAGGCGGCGGGAAGAAGCGTAGGGCCGTGCCGACCTTGTTCGGCAGTCGGACGAAGAAGCCCAAGGGTTCGGCTGCGGCGACCCGGCAGGACGAGGCAGCTGCGAAGGCCATCCGCTTCCGTAAGGAAGTGAAGAAGCTCCCATTGGTCTCCGCGTGAGTATTCTGTCTCAATGCTTTATTCTTTCTTTGTGGCTTTGCCTAAGTCTTTTGCTTGCTTCCCTTTCTTCAGGGCTCCCCTCACTCTTGAGAGGGTCACCGCCGCCTCCGTCATGGGGTCAGCGGAGACGTCCGCCACCACTCCGGGAGGCGACAGAGCGGAATGCGCAGGAGAAGCGCAACGAAGAAGAGGCCGTTCGCCTGGAGAAGGCGGAGGCCGATAGGGCAGACGCCTCCGCCAAGAAAAAACTAGCGGAGGCCGAAGCCGCCGCCGTGACGAAGCGGCAGGCTGAGGAGGCCGCACGCCGCCAATCGGCGGTGTTCGTCACCCCGCTAAACTCTGCGCCGCTGCCTCCGGAGTTCACGAGGCAGTTTGGGGAAGCCGGCGGCAAGAACCCCATCGTGGAGAGGGAAGGCGGCGACCCCTCTACGCCGGACATGATCGTTCCGCCGCCGCCTCCGCCGCCATCTGAGAGTGCGCAAGGCAAGTAGCGAGCGGACCCTCCGGTGCCGCCGACCGAAGACGAGGCCGTGGCGAGGTTACTCCTCCAAGTCGGCTCGCCGACGCGCCGCCGTCTGGAGAAGGCGACTTCGGCACTCCGCCCCCTGGAGGCCGGCACTGCCAGCTCAGCGATCCCACACACCGAAGCGACGAGCGCCGCGCCCATTGGGTGGGTGCGAGGAGGCAGCACAGGGCCGCTGAACCAGGCGCTTCTGGACGTCCAGGCGAAGCTTCATGCTGAGGGCGACGCTCTCCAGAATTGCACCAAGGCGTACCTGGCGTCACAGGCAGCCGTTCAGGTATGTTTTTTTTCCTTTGGTCCTTGTTTCCTTGTTCCTCTCTGTGGGGGCGCGCCAGCGCACCCACTGGGTGTAGTCCCCGAGTTTCGGGCTGGCTGCTGAGCAGGCGGCCCGGAACTCCAATTGATGAACTCTAGGTATTGACTTTTTGTCTGGAACGCTTGACGCGGGATTACCACAACCTCCGCGTCACTGCCTTCAACCGTAACGTTGAAGAGCTGGGCAAGCGGACCGCCGATTTGTCGGAGAGCCGGAGTAAGTCCTTTTTTGTCTCTGCGGGGCGCGCTGGCGCACCCGCGAGCTGTAGTCCCCGAGATTCGGGCCAACTGCTGAGCATTCGGGCCAGATCTCCTCGGCGATCTTCTTTATTGATGACTTAACGCCTTCTTTCTTCCTTCTTTTCAGGAGCCAACGCTGCTCTTCAACAGCAGCTGAGCGAAGCCAACTCCGCCTTGCATGCCAAAGGGGAGGAGTGCAGCAAGCTCGCCACGGAGCGCGATCTGCTGGCCACTCAATTGGTAGAGCAGAAGGAGCTGCTTGTGAAGACGCAAAGGGAGGCGGAAGAGACGGAGACCGCCCTCCTGGCCGAGTTCGCGAGCGAGCGCTCCTCCTGGTCTGACAAGGAGGTGATGCTGGCCTCCGGCTTCCATGAGATTGAAGACATCGTTGATGGTGAGTTTCTTTACTTTCTTTCTTCGAGCTGCCGATTATAAGTCGTGTCGAATCCTGGTTTTTGAATTGCTTCTTCGTTTCTTCCATCTTGGCAGACTTCTTTCTTGGGCACTCGCAGGCCGCCATCCAAGCCATCGAAGCTGACCGTGAAGGTCGGAGGGCGAAGGGCGCAGAGATCCCCGCCGACGCCCCCCGAACCCTTGACGAGCACATCTTGAGCATTGAGGCTCGCCTTCGGCCAGCTCACCGGATGCTGCGCCGGCTTCAGCGTGTCGGTGCCGAGGCGATTGCCGCCCTGTGGCCGGACATGCAGGCTCCGCGCACCCCCAGCCTGATGGCCGACTGGCTAGAGGTCGCGGCTGGTCGTCTTGAGGCCTGGAAGAGTTCTTCGGCCCGAGCTGGAGCGCGCCGGACCTTGGAGTTCGTCAAGGCGTGGTATCCGGGGCTGGATCTAGACTGGCTGGCCACACTTCGGTCGGAGGCCCAGCCAGAGCTGGCAGCTGCGAAAGACGCCCTCGTCAAGCGTGCTGCAGCGACCACCGAGTACACCGACACCAGCATCTTCGTCCCTGAGCGGTCTAAAGACGGCGAGGAGGTACCGCCGGAGTGGTTTGGGATGAACCCAGACTACGGCGAGGACTCGGCGGAGGTGATTGGCTCCAGCGTCGAGGAGGAAGGTGAGGCGGAGGACGGAGGCGAGACGGAGGCACCAGAAGACGGAGCAGACGACCAGTCTCAGCTCGACCGCGCCTCCAGCAACGAGCCGCGTGCGACCGACCCGGCTGTCGCCGAAGGCGATCAAGCCGAGACTAGCCAGCCGGCCGCCCCGACGCCTGAAGCTGCCGCCTCCTCCGACCCTCCGAATCCGTCTGCTGCTTCCTAAGCTGTCGCTTTACCTTTATTTTATGTGCTTCAGTAGTCTTTGAAGAACTTGTTAATTTGCATAATTCCACCCACGGGGTGTATTTTGAACTTCTGCTCAAAGATTCGGCCAAGGGCCTATGCTATGTAAATATATTTATCCGAGTTCTATCTTTTCTTGCTCATTGCTCTTTTGGCTTTTTTCCTTTGCCGCTTTCTCTTAGTTGCCTGCCTTACCAATCGGACAGCCGCTCTGCGGACTGCCGCTGGATCAAATGCTTGGCTACTTTGGGAAGGCAAGTACTTAGCCGTTTTTAAGAGTTTTTGAGCAAGTTGAATAGAAGGCGACAATCCGACTATTCGAGAGTCGGTTTGTGAAAAAAGGCTGGAAGCCATCTTGAGCTATGTTTTATGCTTTGAGTCCTTAGCCATTTTTTCATGCGAATGCCCATTCTACCTTATTTCTGCCCACCGTACAGTCACTTCTGCGAGTTGCGGCTTCTGACAGGAGACGGTTTAGGTGTTACAGACTACTTGTCCGGCTGCAGGAAGCATTTCATAGTGCAAGGCGGCAAGTCCCCGGGCCGACTTGTTGAGCCCAGTGCCAAGCGGCATACCAAGGAGTAACGTACTTGTAGGAATAATTTTTATCATACAGACAAAAGAGGGCAGTCCCTGAGCTCGTCTCGGGGGGCCCGAAGTCTTTGTACTTTAATACAAAAGGTAGTGTGGTACATACTGCATCAACTGTAAAATCTTTGGAGGAGATTTGCATTCCATGGACGCTCTGTCTCCTTGCCGGAGTCATCCCTCTTGCGTGCTCGGGGCTTCTGAGCATCAATCAGGTAGTAGGAGTCATTGCCAAGTACTTTGCTGATGATGAAAGGGCCTTCCCAAGGCGCCGACAGCTTGTGCTGGCCAGCTGTTCGCTGGATCAGCCGGAGCACAAGGTCGCCTTCTTGGAAAGATCTCGGCTTGACCTTCCTGTTGTGGTATCGGCGCAGGCTCTGCTGGTAGATGCTGGACCGGCTGAGTGCCAACAGCCGGCCCTCTTCCAGCAGATCGACGCCGTCTTGTCGTGCTTCTTCTGCTTCCTCCTCGGTGTACATGGTGACTCGTGGGGAGTCGAACTCTATGTCCATTGGGATGACGGCTTCGGCACCGTAGACGAGGAAGAAAGCCGTAAAGCCGGTTGACTTGTTTGGAGTCGTGCGCAGACTCCAGAGGACGGCTGGTAGCTCATCGAGCCAGCAGCCAGCCGAGCGCTCCAGAGGCTCGATCAGTCGGGGTTTGATGCCGGACAGGATGAGGCCGTTTGCTCGCTCCATCTGGCCGTTTGACTGTGGGTGGGCGACGGACGCTAGGTCCAGTCGGATGCCCTGTGTTGCACAAAAATGGGCCAAGGCGCCTTTGGCAAAATTTGTGCCGTTGTCGGTGATGATGCTGTGTGGTATGCCGTACCGAATTGTGATATCGGAGATGAAAGTTACGGCAGTCGGACCGTTCAGCTTCTTGATTGGCTTTGCTTCTATCCACTTGGTGAACTTGTCTACTGCGATGAGTAAGTGAGTTAGGCCACCTCGTGCTGTCTTGAATGATCCGACCATGTCTAGAACCCAAACTGCGAAAGGCCAGGCAATGGGGATGGTCTTGAGTGAAGAAGCCGGCTGGTGCGGCTTCGAGCTGAACTTCTGGCACCCTTTGCATTTTTGGACCAATTCCTTGGCTTCTTCTAAGGCAGTCGGTCAGAAGAAACCGTGTCGAAAGGCTTTTGCGACGAGCGCTCTTGAAGCCGCATGGTGGCCGCACTCACCTTGATGGATGTCTTTGAGAATTGCTTGGCCTTGCTCTGGCTCTAAGTAGCGCTGGTAGACACCAGTGACGCTGCGCCTGACCAGCTCTCTATTGACCATGGTGTAGGCTTCCGCTCGGCGTTGTACTTGCCGAGCTGAGGTCTCATCAGTTGGCAGCTCTTTGCTCACCAGGAATTTGAGGATGGGCTGGGCCCATGAGGGTGCTGCTATTTCTTCGACTGCCAGAACTGCGACTTGGACAAGGGCGGTTGGGCTGGGAGGCGGCGGGTTGGAGTCAACAACCGCTTGCTGGGTTAATGAAGTCCCCAGGCCGGCTGGCGCGGCCCTTGGGTCGAGTTCTGGAGTCTTCGAGTCTGCCGCCGCAGTCCCCGGGCCGGGCTCGACTATGGCGGCTTTGGAGCTATCTGCCAATATCCCCGTTCCGACTGCCGGGGCTCTGGAGTTGGATCCGACGTCTTCGGGAGGAGCCGACACAAAAATGGAGTCTGATTCCGGTGAAGGCTTTACAGATGGCTTGAGGAGGCGTTGAAGGGCGACGCCGGATGGTATTGCTTGGCTGGTAGAGCCGATTCGTGCCAAGGCGTCTGCTTGGTCGTTGTCGTTTCTTGGCACATGGAGGAACTCGCACCCTTCGAAATACCCGCTGAGTTGCTGCACGAGGAAATGGTAACTCGCCATGTTTGCATCTTTCGCGTCCCAGTCGCCAGATGACTGCTGGACCACTAAGTCTGAGTCGCCATAACACAAGATCCAGCGGATGCCAAGTTCTTTGGCAAGCCGGAGCCCGTGAATGAGAGCCTCGTACTCGGCGATGTTGTTGGAGGCGGCAAAATGGATTTGCAGTGCGTATTTGAGCTTGTCGCCTTTAGGAGAGGTGAGGACGACGCCGGCTCCCAAGCCGGTGCGCATCTTGGAGCCGTCAAAATGCATCCGCCAATGGGTGGAGTCAGGCGCTGGAGGTAGGTTCTGGGTCTCGGCCCAGTCGACGAGAAAGTCGGCCAAGGCTTGTGACTTGATAGCGGTGCGGGGCTGGTAGTGGATGGTGTAGGGAGCCAGCTCTATGGCCCACTTGGCCACTCAGCCAGAAGCATCTCGGCTACCAATGATCTCGGCAAGCGGGGCCGTGCAGACCACCGTGATTGGATGCTCTTGAAAGTAAGGCTTCAATCTCTTGGCAGTAAAGTGTACGCCATAGCACATCTTGTGGTAGTGGGGGTAGTTCTGCTTGGAGGTCGATAGTACTTCGCTCAGGTAATATACCGGTCTCTGGATAGGTAGTGCCTTGCCTTCCTCCTTGCATTCCACTACAATGACCGTGCTAACCACCCGGCTGGTGGCGGCGATGTACAGGAGCATAGGTTCCTTGGGAGTCGGAGCCGCCAGGACGGGCGGAGTAGTCAGCATCTTCTTCAAATGGAGAAAAGCTTCGTCTGCCTTATGGTTCCACTCGAAAAAAGTGGTCTTCTTCATGAGTTGGTATAAGGGGAGAGCTTTCTCGCCCAGCCGACTGATGAATCGGCTAATGGACGCCAAGCAGCCGGTGAACTTTTGCACATCCAGCAGTCGGCTGGGTACCTCCATTCTCTCAATGGCCTTGATCTTTACTGGGTTGCATTCTATGCCGCGTTCAGAGACCAGGAAGCCAAGGAGCTGGCCGGCCGGTACTCCGAAGACACACTTCTCGGGATTGAGCTTGATTTGGAATCGGCGTAGGTTCTCAAAGGTCTCCTTGAGGTCTTCCAGCAGCGTTCCATGCTTTTCCGTCTTCACCACCACGTCGTCTATGTAGACGTGGGAGTTCCTGCCGAGCTGCTTGAGGAGGCACTTCTGCATGCAACGCTGAAAGGTGGCGCCGGCATTCCTCAAGCCGAATGTCATGGTGAGGTAGCAGAAGGCTCCAAACGGTGTGATGAAGGCGGTCTTCAGTCTGTCAGCCGGGTTCAGCTTGATCTGGTGATATCCTGACTATGCATCCAAAAAACTCAACAGCTCGCATCCGGCTGTGGAGTCTATCACCTGATCGATTCTTGGTAGAGCAAATGGGTCCTTTGGGCAGGCCTTGTTGAGGCTCGTGTAGTCAATACACATTCGCCACTGCTTGTTCTTCTTCAGTACTAGGACCGGATTTGCTAGCCATTCTGGAAAGAACACTTCCATAATGAAGCCGGCTTCTAGGAGTCGGGCTATCTGTTCTCCGACAACTCTTCTCTTCTGATAGGCGGTGCAGGGGCTGCCTGACCGGCTTTGCATCAGATCGGACATGTAACTTGTGCTCGGCAAATTCCGTCAGTACACCTGGCATGTCTTTGGGGGACCATGCGAAGATGTCCCGATTCTCATGGAGGAAATCGACGAGCTCGCCTTCCTATTTGCTGTCGAGGTTTGCACCTACGATGATGTACCTCTCTGGGTGCTCCGGATCCAAGGGTATCTTCTTTGTCTCTTTGGCCGGCTTGAATGACCCCTTAGCCTCCGACTCCTTTGGGTTGGGCGATACCTCAGGCTGCTTGCCGGCCATCGCCACAACTCGCTCAAGGAGCCGCTTCTCGGCCGCGATTACCAGGGACTCGGCCAGCCGACTGCTCTCAGCCGCACAGGCAGATGACTTCTGGTAGTCACCGGCTATAGTCAGAATTCCCCTGGAACTGGGCATCTTCATCTTGAGGTAGGCGTAGTGGGGGACCACCATGAACTTGGCCAAGGAGGGTAGGCCGAGTAGCGCATGGTATGGGCTCTCAAGGTCCACCACCTCAAACCAAACAGACTCTCGGCGGAAGTGATCTTTGTCTCCAAAGAGGACGTCCATCAGGATCTTGCCGATTGGTGAGCAGGAAAGCCCAGGAACAATGCCGTGGAACACAGTCCGGCTGTTCTGAAGCTGTCTTTGCTTGATTCCTAACTTCTCCATGGTGTCCTTGTACAGGATATTGATGATGCTGCCTCCGTCTATCAGAACCCGTGAGAAACGCGTGGCTCATCTATCCGTAGCAAAGGTGGCGTCCAAGACCAAGGCATAGGAGCCCGGACTCGGCATCACCTCTGGGTGGTCAGCCCTGCTCTAGCTGATGGGCTTCTCGGACTAGTGCATGAACTCTGGCATCTCTGAAGCTACCGCATTCACCTCTTGTCGCTGCAGCCGCCTGCTATGTCGATCATCAGCCATACTGGTAAACACCATGTAGGCTCCGTGTTCTTCAGGGTATTCATCTTGTACTGCGCCGACTGGCCTGACAGCCGGCTGCTGGGTCGGAGGCAGAGGCAGCTGCCCAGCAGGCAGGGGGGGCAGGAGGCCGTCTCCCTTGGCGATCCTGGTGAGCCAGTGGAACTTCCGGGTGGTGTGGTTCGACGGCTTCGCGCCGCTATGGAACTTCCAAGGTCCATCCAGGGTCTGCTCGTAGGAGAAGGCCAGCAACCAATTTGTCCTGCCGCCTTTCTGTCGCTTGGGCAGAGGCTACCCATCCGGCTCCTAGGCTTCAACGGTCGTGACTTGCCGGCTGCTGGAAGCCGGCTGTGGGGCCTTGCGCTTGTGGTCGCCCTACTATTGTCGCCGGTTGGCGTCTCCCGCCGGAGTTCTTGGAGCTTGAGGGGCCACTTTGCCAGTCGTGCTGATTAGAATCTCCGCCTTCATGGAGGAGTTGGCCGTGGCGTACTTGTCCGCTATGATCAGCAGCTCGTCGAGGGTTTCTGGCTCGTCGCAGAGGAGCTTGTGCTTGAGGAGGGTGCCTTCTCTGCACCCGACTGTGAAGTACTCGATGGCCTGCACCTCGTGCACGCCCTCGCAGGAGTTCTGAAGCTCGGCCCAACGCGTGAGGTAATCGCGAGTCGACTCGTCGGGGCCTTGCATGCACAAGGAGAGCTGACGAGGCTTGGGAGGACGCTTGTACATGCTGGTGAAGTTGCGGACGAACGCTTCGGTGAAGTCGACCCAGCTATTGATCCTGCGGGGCTTCAGGCTGTTCAGCCATGTCCGGGCCGTGCCCTGGAGCATGAGCGGAACGTACTTTACGGCGACACGCTTGTTGCTATTTGCTATGCTGACAGCCGTGGAGTAGTCGACTAGCCAGTCTTCCGGCTTCACGGAGCCGGTATACTTGGGCATGTCTCTTGGGAGCATGAACCCTCTGGGAAAGGGCTCGTCCCGAATGCGGGGCCCGAAACAAGGCGGACCCAGCTCTTCTTCTTCTTCCAGCGCTAGGGATCGGTGAAGTCGGTCGATCTGGTGGCGGGCGTCATTCTCTCCAACTCCCTCTCGGCGGGGAGACTCGCCTCTCCTTGTAAGGAGGGAGAGGCGGACAGTCGTCCCGTTGTTCCACTGCTCTTGGGCGGCCCTCTCGGTCGTGCTCTATGGTAATGCGAGTTCGACTGTGGGTGACAGCCGGATCCTTGTCTCTTCTTCCTCGGGCGCCGCCAGTCGGCGTCCGAGACGTCGCGCCTTGATCTCGGCGAAGGTCGTCATTTTGCCGCTGTGGCGCCTCCGTGCAGCAGCCGGCCTCGTTCTGCGCGGCAGCCACGTCGAGGAGCCACTGGACTCGCTCCATCATGAGGCGGCGTTCTTCACCCTCAAAATTGTCCAGCTCGTCCGCCGCTTCCTGGGCGGCTCGGATGTTCTCCGCTGGGGTAGCGTACACAGGGCGGCTTTCCCCAAACAGGTTGGCGATGGCTACGCCGCGCTGCTGGACCGCGCCAAGGCGGCTGGGCCCCGCCGGGGCCAGTGAGCCGCCGACAGCGCGATCCATCTCCCACTGGTAGGCTTCTAACAAGCGTCTCATGCTGGCCAGCTTCTTCACGCCTTCAACGAGCTGAAGGCGGCGCGCCTCCAACGTCTCTGCATCAGCATCTTCTGGAATGGGCGCAGTTAGGTCTTCTAGCTCCGCGCCAAGTGAGTCGTGCGCTCCTCCGCTGGGGAGCTCGTCATGACTGATGACGAGCACCTCGGTGACGGTGCTTCCGTTGCTCTCCGCACGAGGGAGAGGTTCGTCGTAGACCACCACATTGGTGGGGAACGCGTCGAGTGACGCGGTGTCGGAGTTGACCAGCATCGGGTCGGTGGAGCCTACAGACTCCAAGTCTACGGCAGGCTCGCCGGAAACGTGGAGTTGATCGAGGAGGCCCGCGAGGAGGCTCTCGGAGCCGCCCGTGCCTGCGTTGGATGCAGGTTCGTCGGAGAGGCGAAGCTCGCCGACAAGTTCGGCCAGGCAGCTGGCTGCGTAGGCGATCTCAACGCCGCGCAGCGCGTCGGCGCAAACCCCGTCTGGCGTGCTTGGCTGGCTGCGCTCGCCAGGGAGGAAAAGGGTTCCCGTCCAGAACAGGTCTCCGGACGGCGGTGCACCATGCCCCACGGTGGGCGCCAAATGTCGGGGGTTAGGTGCGACATATGCCAAAGGATGGCTTATCATGGTGGGGGCGAGTAGAACGTCGCCGGTGCCTGGAAACGGGATGATGCGAAGACATGCACGCCGGCGAATCTTACCCATCTTCAGGGCTCTCCGGGGAGATAATACCCCTACTGCTGGTCTGCGGGGTCTCCGCATGATCACTTTGGCAAAGTGTCTACACGGTTGCTCCTTGAGCTGTTTCCTAGTGGTAGGAGAGGGCAAGGCTAGCTCTCTCCCTCCTATATGATCTGGTCTAGAGCTAATGGGTTCCAACCCTTTGCATGGGTGCCCTGGGGGGTTTATATAGGCCTACCCCCAGGGGTACAATGGTAATCCGGCTGGATAGGGGCCCAGCCGTCAGCGCCCCTGGCCTTCATCTTCCCCGCCGACCGCTGGGGCCCGCCGACTGGCCTGGTATGGAGCCGACAGGCCGCGTCCGCCGCGGGCGGGTCTTGCCGGCTGCTGATTACTATAGTCGTGCTTCTGATGACGCGGGCTCGATCATAGGGTCGTGGCAACAGCCCCGCCGCCTGGCGAGCGATCACTATTGCCACTCTCCATCACATCTTGATTAATGGTGCGTGGGCCCCGGGGGAGGGCTCGGCCGACTCCCTGGGGCCTACTCCCAACGGGTCCAACTGGTGGTCCTCTTGCCATCTCCTGGGGTCTCACTGACTGGTGGGACCCGCTGCCTTTGGGCCGTATAGACAAGCCGTCGTGGGTACAGGATTCGATCCTGTGGTGCTGATGTCAGGGCCGGTATGGCAACAGTGCCACCCCGCACGGAGATCTTCCGGGGTACGGCGTGCTGTGGCCATGCCTGCCCTTGGTAAGGGGCGGGAGTGGGCTTCACTGTAGCCACTCCCCTGCCCCGTCCCTCTTGATGAGGTCATGGGGTTTGTTGGAGTCGCTGGTCGACTCCCCAAAGCCAGCTTCTCTGGAAGTCGCCAGTCAGGAGTCAGCTTATCCCTGCAGTCGTCCCTGGGACTCGGCCGTGAGTGGTCAGTCGGCTGTCTTGTCGTCGGCTCCTTAGAAGGAGGCTCTTTGTCTTGGGGTCTTGAGGGGCGCAGCCTGCCCCGATGTCTTGAAAGGTTCTGGGCCTCGGGTTGGCCTACCCGTGGCCCATTTAAACTTGGTGGGCCGGTCCACGTGTCAACATATCATAGGCGCGTCTCGCCCATTGGATGAGTGACACCTGTGCCAACACGGACCTGACATGTGTCTCCTTCAGCAATTGATGATTTTACACGTGGAAAATCCCCATTGGTTGGGGCTGCTAACGGGTTATCGGATCCAAAACCCAAACCGATAGCTTAACGGCGTTCCGTTACGGTGGATGCCACATGTCGGTCACCCTTGACGAAAGCACTTCTGTGACGCGCGATTTATCATCATGGAAGTGGACAATTCCGTGATGATAATTTTGGTAATGTCATGGAACACTTCTACGACAACACAGGTATGACTATCTTGATTCTGTCATAAAATCGTCATGGATGTACATGCATGATAGAAAACGCGACCTACTGTGACAAACACGTATCATCACGGAAGTGCATTTTTTTGTAGTGTTGGGTATTAGTCACATGGAGATGTGGACTAATCACATAAAGATGTGAACTAGATTATTGACTCTAGTGCAAGTGGGAGACTGAAGGAAATATGCCCTAGAGCCAATAATAAAGTTATTATTTATATCCTTATATCATGATAAATATTTATTATTCATGCTAGAATTGTATTAACCGGAAACTTAGTACATGTGTGAATACATAGACAAATAGAATGTCACTAGTATGCCTCTACTTGACAAGTTCGTTGATCAAAGATGGTTATGTTTCCTAGCCATAGACATGAGTTGTCATTTGATTAACGGGATCACATCATTAGGAGAATGATGTATTGACTTGACCCATTCTGTTAGCTTAGCACTTGATCGTTTAGTATGTTGCTATTGCTTTCTTCATGACTTATACATGTTCCTATGACTATGAGATTATGCAACTCCCATTTACCGGAGGAACACTTTGTGTGCTACCAAACGTCACAACATAACTGGGTGATTATAAAGGTGCTCTACAAGTGTCTCCAAAGGTACTTGTTGAGTTGGCGTATTTCGAGATTAGGATTTGTCACTCCGATTGTCGGAGAGGTATCTCTGGGCCTCTCGGTAATGCACATCAAAATAAGCCTTGCAAGCAATGTGACTAATGAGTTAGTTGCGGGACGATGCATTACGGCATGAGTAAAGAGACTTGCTGGTAACGAGATTGAACTAGGTATTGAGATACCGGCGATCGAATCTCGGGCAAGTAACCTACCGATGACAAAGGGAACAACGTATGTTGTTATGCGGTTTGACTGATAAAAATCTTCGTAGAATATGTAGGAGCCAATATGAGCATCCAGGTTCCGCTATTGGTTATTGACCGGAGACGTGTCTCAGTCATGTCTACATAGTTCTCGAACCCGTAGGGTCCGCACGCTTAAAGTTTGGTGACGATCGGTATTATGAGTTTTTGTGTATTGATGTAGCGAAGGTAGTTCGGAGTCCCGGATATGATCACGGACATGACGAGGAGTCTCGAAATGGTCGAGACGTAAAGATCCATATATTGGACGACTATATTCGGACACCGGAAGTGCTCCTAGTGGTTTCGGATAAAAACCGAAGTACCGGGGGGTTACCGGAACCCCCCCAGGGAGTTAATTGGGCCTCATTGGCCTTAGTGGGAGAAGGGGAGGGGCGGCTAGGGCAGCCGCGCCCCCCCTCCCCCCTCTAGTCCGAATTGGACAAGGAGGGGGGGCGGCAGCCCCATTTTCCTTCTCCTCCTCTCTCCCTTCCTTCCCTCTCCTACTCCAACAAGGAAAAGGAGGAGTCCTACTCCCGGTGGGAATAGGACTCCCCCCTTGGTGCGCCCTCCTCCTGGCCGGCCGCCTCCCCCCTTGCTCCTTTATATACGGGGGCAGGGGCACCCTAGAACACACAAGTTGATCATTGATCTCCCAGCCGTGTGCGGTGCCCCCCTCCACCATAATCCACCTCGATCATATCATAGCGGTGCTTAAGTGAAGTCCTGCGTCGGTAGCATCATCATCACCGTCATAACACCGTCATGCTGACGAAACTCTCCCATGAAGCTCTGCTGGATCGGAGTTCGTGGGACGTTATCGAGCTAAACATGTGCTGAACTCGGAGGTGCCATGCGTACGGTACTTGGATCAGTCGGATCGTGAAGACGTACGATTACATCAACCGCATTGTGCTAACGCTTCCGCTTTCGGTCTACGAGGGTACATGGACACACTCTCCCCTCTTGTTTCTATGCATCACCATGATCTTGTGTGTGCGTAGGAAATTTTTTGAAATTACTACGTTCCCCAACATGTTGTCCTCCGGGTACACATCCTCTCTGCTTATTGCCGAGACGTGTATCAGGAGAACAACGGGGAGGTGCTACCGAAATTTTGCGCCAGATCCAGAGCAGAGCATGGGAAAACGAACCCAATCTACACATACTCGGGTGGGATTAGGACCTATCTTTACCTATTCGCGTGTAGGTTGCATGGACGTAATAAAACTGACAAACTCCATTAACTAATGGATATGGTTTGCTTAATTATGTATATATTTCTTGTGTGTCTAGTAGGAAGCCAATATGAGTGATCGTGCATGGATGTACACCGGTTATACTAGTCAGAAAGTTTGGACCGAGGAATGGTTAACAAAAACCAAGGGGTTTGTTAGAGCCGCATTTGCAAATGGCCAGGAATTAAGCTGGTGCCCCTGTGCCCGTTGCGACAACTATAAAAAGAGGGGCATGCTTGAAATGAGTAAAATACCTACAGAAGTTTGGTTTTACACTTGGTTACACGGTTTGGACATTACATGGTGAGTCTGCCCAACGTGCCAGAGCCGCGGTGGTTCGTCATCGCACCGAGGAGCATGGTACCGGGACCGCAGACATGGTGCAAGACTTTGACGATGCTCAGGACTCGGACGAGGAGATGGAGGAATCTGCAAAGGCCTTCACTGAAATGTTGGAGTCCTCAAAACATCCTCTCCACGAGCACACTGAGCTTTGTCAGCTGGATGCCATCTCACAAATAATGGCTTTGAAGGCTCAATTCAACTTGGGCAGAGAATGCTACGACACGATGATGACAGTATTCGGACGTTTTCTACCCAAAGGCCATGTGCTACCTCCAAACCTGTACCAGTCAGACAAAATCCTCTGTGCTCTTAAGATGCCCTATGAGAAGATACATGCCTGTGAGAAAGGATGTGTCTTATTTAGGCTTCAGTATGAGGACTTGAACTATTGTCCCATTTGCAATTCTTTCAGGTATGTTGTGGTAGACAACGGTATGGGTGAGAAGACGCAGACCAAAATACCCGTTAATGTTTCTCGGTATATGCCAATCGTACCAAGACTTCAACGTCTTTTCATGGTCGAAGAGACGGCCAGAGAGATGACATGGCACAAAACGGGCAAAAGAACTGAATTAGATGCAGATGGGAATGTGATGATGGTGCACACATCGGATGGTGAAGCGTGGAAGCGCTTCGATGCATTACATAAGGAAAAAACAGCAAATCCAAGGCATCCTCGAGTCGCTGTCAGCACAGATGGGTTCAGTGTGTTTGGTCAGATGGCAACTCCATACAGATGTTGGCCCGTGTTTGTCATTCCACTCAATCTCCCCCCCGGGTAGATTATGCAAATAAAGAACATTTTCCTGACGTTGATAATTCCAGGGCTCAACTATACGGGGAAGAATATGAATGTGTACATGCAGCCGCTTAAGCACGAATTGCAAGAAGCTTGGGATAATGGGTTCAAGACATATGACGCCTCTAGCAAAGAGAACTTCATAATGCGTGCCTGGTACATGTACTCGACGCATGACTTGCGGGCGTATGCGCTATTCGTTGGCTGGTGTGTGCATGGAAGGTTCCCGTGCCCCACATGCAAGGGAGCTCTGAGTTTTGTTGGCTAACGGCAGTGCACGAGTATAGTTGCTTCGACTTGCATAGACCGTTTCTACATCCTGGCCATAAGTGCAGGAAAGACAAGAAGAACTTCATCAAAGGTAGAGTTGTCAAACACTCTGCACCACCTGCGTTGACAGGCCAACATACCCTAGATCAGTTAAACGCTCTCGAGCTAGATCCAGAGAATCCAGGATATTTCAAGGGGTATAATAAGGAACACGCTTGGACTCACAAGACATGCTTCTGGGATCTGCCTTACTTCAAAGACCTCCTTTGCCCACACAACATCGACGTGATGCACACTGAAAAGAATATCGCCGAAGCTATTTGTGGTACATTGTTCGGCACAGAGGGGAAATCAAAGGATAATACTAAGGCTAGAGTCGACCAAGAGGAGCTATGTGATAGACCGTTACAAAACATGAAAGAACCGAAAGGAAAGGGGAACTGGACGAAGTGAAAGGCATGGATCAATCTTGGAAGGCCAGCTATGAAGGAAATTATTTTATGGGTGAAAATGCAGTTGAGGTTCCCCGATGGGTATGCAGCAAATCTAAAGAGGGGAGCGAGTCTTCAAAAATTGAAAATATTTGGTCTAAAAAGTCATGATTGGCACATATGGATTGAGCGGATAATGCCGGTGATGTTGCGTGGCTTCATCCCCAAGGATGAATGGCTAGTACTGGCAGAGCTAAGCTATTTCTTCCGTGTTCTTTGTGCGAAAGAACTATCGCTTGGCCTCCTAGAAGAAATGGAACAGTTGGCGCCGGAGTTGATCTGCAAGTTAGAGATGATCTTTCAGCCAAGCTTCTTTAATCCAATGCAACACTTGATTTTGCATCTCCTGACCGAGGCACAATTGGGGGGGCCCGTGCAAAATCGTTGGTGCTACTCAACTCAGAGGATGCAGAAGACGCTTCGAGCAAAATGTAAAAATAAACGTAGAATAGAAGCATCGATGGCGGAGGCATTCATCATTGAGGAGGCGGCAAACTTCGTGACAGCACACTATGAAGCCAAAAATTGTCATTTGCATAATCCTAAGCCTCGGTACAACACTGACGAACCTCAAAAGGGTCAATCCAACCTCAGCCTATTCAAAGGGAATCTCGCACCAGCCAGTGGTTGGAAACCAGTAAAGTTGGATGTTGAAGAATGGCAGACCATTTCGATGTATCTCTTCAACAACCTAACAGAAGTGCGACCGTACATCAAGTAAGATCTCGGTACATTGTTTCACAACTTCTAATTCCTTTTAACTTCTCTTATTCCTGGATATTTGATGCAGTCGATACGTCGCCATATTCTCGTATGGAGTGGTGATCCAAAAGGATTCCGTCGAAGAGTATGAGCTTCTAGCAAAACAAGGAGCCGAATATCCCGGTTTCGTCTTTTGGTTCAAAAAATGGTAATTTCCATTAGACCCTTTCATTTCTTTGGCTAATTTGCCACTAATGCAACAATCCTTTCGTATTAAACTTGTAGGCTAATTCAGAGATTATGGATGCCGAATTGAGACAAGTAGCTAATGGTTTTGACTATAAGGTCTGTTCATTTGACAAATACGACATCAACGGGTATCGCTTTCATACCTATGGCAAAGAGCTATCTATGGCCGACCGAAAGTCTACAAATTGTTGTGTCTCTGCTATCGGCGAAGGAGGTATCGAGTATTATGGAAGAGTTGAAGCAATTTATGAACTTTAATTCTATGGTGAAAACCCACCAAACGTCATAGTCTTCAGATGTTATTGGTTCCAGCCGAGGGAGACTAGAAGGACTCATGAACATATAGGGCTAGTCGAAATCAAACAAAGCACCCATTTGGATGTTCCCGATGTATATATTACGGCTCAACAGGCAACCCAAGTTTTCTATCTACCATGGGCCTGTCAAAGTGATCCAAATCTCAGTGGTTGGGATGTCGTTTATGAAGTGCCGCCACGTGTTAGACCACCTCCCCCCAATGAAAAGGATTATGAACCTCACATTAACCAAGACACATATGACGAAGGAGAATTCTTCCAAGAAACACGTCTTTCCAAAAAACGTTTCAAGAACCGCTGTACTCCACCCCAGAACATTGAAGTAGATGATACGTCTCCAACGTATCTATAATTTATGAAGTATTCATGCTATTATATTATCAACCTTGGATGTTTTATATGCATTTATATGCTATTTTATATGATTTTTGGGACTAACATATTAGCCTAGTGCCCAGTGTCAGTTTCTGTTTTTTCCTTGTTTTTGAGTTTTACAGATAAGGAATATCAAACAGAGTCCAATTGACGTGCCAATTTTTGATGATTTTTTATGGACCAAAAGAAGACCCCAGAGTAAAAGAGTTGGGCTAGGAGAGTCCCGGGGCGTCCACGAGGGTGGGGGCGTGCCCACCCCCCCCCCCAGGTGCGTGGGCCTGCCTCGTGGACGCCTCGGGCACCTCCTTGACGTGAGACCGACGCCAAAAATTCCTATAAATACAGAAACCTCGGAAAATTAACCAAGATCGGGAGTTCCGCCGCCAGAAGCCTCCGTAGCCACCGAAAACCAATCTAGGCCCTCTCTGGCACCCTGCCGGAGGGGGCCATCATCACCGGAGGGCATGGAGGAGGATCCCGGAGGGGCCATTATCGTCATTAAGGCCAAGGAACAGTGGGAGAACCTCTCCCCATCCAGGGGGGAGGCCATGGAGGAGGAAGCACAAGGTGGAGAACCTCTCCTCCTCTCTCTTGGTGGCACCGGAGTGCCAACAGGAGGGGAATCATCGCCGCGGTGATTGTCTTCATCAACATCACCATCATCATCACCATCCACATCTCCTTTACGCGGTCCACTCTCCCACACCCCATTGTAATCCCTACTTGAACATGGTGCTTTATGCCACATATTATGATCCAATGATGTGTTGCCATCCTATGATGTTTTGAGTAGATATCCTTTGTCTTTGGGTTGATTCATGATCTAGATTGGTATGAGGTGTATGTTTTACTTTGTTGCTGTCCTATGGTGCCCTCCGTGTCCCGCAAGCGTGAGGGATCCCCGCTGTAGGGTGTTGCAATACGTTTATGATTCGCTTATAGTGGGTTGCGTGAGTGACTGAAACACAAACCCGAGTAAGGGGGTTGTTGCATATGGGATAAAGAGGACTTGATGCTTTAATGCTATGGTTGGGTTTTACCTTCATGATCTTTAGTAGTTGCGGATGCTTGCTAGAGTTCCAATCATAAGTGCAAATGATCCAAGTAGAGAAAGTATGTTAGCTTATGCCTCTCCCTCATATGAAAATGCAATAGTGATTACCGGTCTTGTTAACAATTGCCTAGGACAATTCCGCACACCGATACACAATTATTCCACACTCTCTATTTATAATACTTAGTAATATATTCTAAATTTATGATAACAGCACCTACTTTCATATTTTAGCTCTCCGATATCATACAAAGTTATCCACCTCATACCCACAACGTAGTTTTATTTCTCGTTTCTAGTTGGAAGCAAACGTTCGGTGTACATAGAGTCATATCAGTGGCAGATAGGGCTTGAGAGAATATTGATCTTACCTTTAGCTCCTTGTGGGTTCGACACTCCATACTTATCACTTCCACCTTTGGAAATAGCTACAATGATTCCATGCACTTGGGGAGTAACAAGATCTTTTCTGGCGCCGTTGCCGGGGAGCAATAGCGTGGGGTTCATATTCTCATGTGTGCTTGTTTGCTTTCCTTCACTAAGTAGATTTTGTTTTTCCTTTTTTGTTTCTGTTTATTTGTGGGTGAAACATATTTTTTTAAAATAAATAAAATACAAAAAAAATTACTTGCCTCTCATACCTAATAAGTTTTTCAAAAAAGAGAAGTGATTGGAAAGTTATGCATTGAACAAGTGAGGGTCGACCTTGAGCACTTCTGTTCATGCTCACGGAAACAATGTAGAATTTTTCATGGAAGTTTCTCTGTAAATAATTATCCCATTATATATATCCATTGTATTATAAAAATAATGTGCCAAGCTTTGGTTTTAGGATGATTAGATTGCTTGTTTACTATGTGCAGAACAAAAAACAGAAACTTTGGCTGTAGCGCATGATTTTAAATGTTTTACTGGAAAGTCGAATGGGTCCGAAACTTTTTGCACATTACTTATGTATAAATTTTTCAAATTTTAAAATTTATTTCATAATTTTTGGAGTTACAGAAGTTTACTAAACCTCTAGATTACTACAGACTGTCCTGTTTTAGACAGATTCTGTTTTCTATGTGTTGTTTGCTTATTTAGATGAATCTATGAGTAGTATCGGAGGGTATGAACCATGGATGAGTTGGAATACAGTAGATATTACACCAATATGAATTTAGAATGAGTTCACAATAGTACCTAAAGGTAGTGATTTGCTTTATTACACTAACGGATCTCACAAAGTTTTTGTTAAAGTTTTGTGTGGATGAAGTGTTCGAAGAACGAGGAGTTACCGATGTGAGAAGAATAAAGAGAGGCAAGAGCTCATGCTTGGGGATGCCCAAGGCACCCCAAGTAAATATTCTAAGGATACTCAAGCATCTAAGCTTGGGGATGCCCCGGTTGGCATCCCATCTTTCTTCTTCAACAATTATCGGTATACCTCAGTTTTTGTTTTGTTCACATGATTTGTGTCCTTTGTGTTTTTCTTTTTTCTTTAAGAACCATGCTAGTATGAGATAGCCCTTCATTGGTTTATAGAATGATTCATGTGCTTCACTTATATCTCTTAAGTATGATCTTATAGAATTGCCCTTTGTGCTTCACTTAAATCTTTTGAGTATGGTTTTATAGAATGCTTCGTGTGCTTCACTTATATATTTTGAGCTTGGATATGGGTTAGTTTATATTAATTGTAGAATGCTCCATGAACTTCACTTATATATTTTGGAGTATGAATAATATTATCATCTAAAGCGGGTTTGGAAGAGTGTCAACTTTAGGAACTAGTGATCCCGCTATTCCGAATGAGAAGAATTTTGCTTATGTGGAGAGTAGAAAAATTTCTATGCTCGTAGATAATGAAAGGAATGCTTTATGTGATGGTTATATTGTTTAACTCATTCATGATGCTACTAAAAATTATTATGAGGGAGGAATACATGCTTGTGGGAGTTGCAATGATATCAAGTTTCCTCTCTATGTGCTTAAAGTTTTAAAGTTATATTTGTTTTGCCTTCCTATGCTAGTTGATTCTTGTTCCCATAAATTGTGTGCTCACAAAATCCCTAGGCATAGGAAGTGGGTTAGATTTAAATATGCTAGTCATATTCTTCATGATGCTCTCTTTATGTTTCAATTCTTATCTTTTATGTGAGCATCATTGAAATCATCATGCCTAGCTAAAAGGCATTAAAGAAAAGCGCTTGTTGGGAGACAACCCAATATTTATCCTTAATGTTTTTGTGTGTTCTCATTATTAATATACTGTAGTAATCATGTTTTATATCTTTTGTTTCAATAAAGTGCCAAGTAAGACCTTTGGAAAGACTTGGGTGAAAGTTAATGTGATCTTGCTGTAAAAAACAGAAACTTTGCGCTCACGAGATTAGCTGCCATTTTTTACAGAAGTGTGATTTGGTGATGATTCTTTTTGCAGAAGATTAATAGACAAATTCCTCACGTCCACCAATTTATTTCATAATTTTTTGAGTAGCATAAGTATGGTTAGTGTTCAGATCATTACAGACTATTCTGTTTCTGACAGATTCTGTTTTCATTGCATAGTTTACTTGTTTTCTAGTTTCTATGGCTTATATTTCTCAATATAAATTGTAGAAATGATATGGTACAGTAGGCATTGTGTGAGAAAAATTATGAACCTTGTCTTTGACAGTACCAAAGTGAATGGTTTACTCTTTATCATACTAACCTATCTCACGAAGTTCCGTTAAGTTTTGTGTGATTGAAGTTTTCAAGCTTTGGGTGAGATATCGATATGAGGAGAATAAGGAGTGGAAAGACCCTAAGCTTGGGGATGCCCAAGGCACCCCAAGGTAATATTAAAGGAAGAATCAAGCGCCTAATCTTGGGGATGCCCCGGAAGGCATCCCCTCTTTCGTCTTCAAAACTATTGGTATACCTTACTCGGAGCTACATTTTTATTCGTCACATGATATGTGTTTTGCTTGGAGCGTATTTGAATAAAATCATTGGATCTGAATTATTAAATGAAAAAGAATCCTCCCATGGCTAGTTAATTATTTTACTACTGAGTGTCCTTCATTATTATCTTTAGGAGTAGTTTGTCATTTACTCACGTGCTTCACGTATATCTTATGAGTAAATGGTTGAATAATTGAATATCATAAATCTGAATTTATATATGTTTCATATGCTTATACCATGGGGAGTAATGACTTCACATATAATAAGTATAGGTAGTAAACTTATTGAAAGTTAGCAAACATAGAATTGATCACTTGAACAATGCATGAAAGAATATTGAAGGAAGAGAGATTTCACATATAAATATACTATCTTGGTCATCTTTTGTAATTGTGAGCACTCATCAAAATATGACATGCTAAAAGGTTGATGTCGGACAAGGAAGACAACGTAATGGGTTATGTTTTCTTATATCCGAAATAAAGTATATTGTCTTGGATCATCCAACATGTTGAGCTTGCTTTTCCCCCTTATGCTAGCCAAATTCTTTGCAGCAAGTAGAGATACTACTTGTGCTTCCAAACATTCCTTAAACCAGTTTTGCCATGAGAGTCCACCATACCTACCCATGGATTGAGTAAGATCCTTCAAGTAAGTTGTCATCGGTGCATACAATAAAAATTGCCCTCTAAATATGTATGATCTATTAATGTGGAGAAAATAAGCTTTTATACGATCTTGTGATGTGGAAGAAATAAAAGCGACGGACTGCATAATAAAGGTCCATATCACAAGTGGCAATATAAAGTGACGTTCTTTTGCATTAAGATTTTGTGCATCCAACCATAAAAGCGCATGACAACCTCTGCTTCCCTCTGCGAAGGGCCTATCTTTTACTTTTATATCCTACCTTATGCAAGAGTCATGGTGATCTTCACCTTTCCTTTTTACATTTTATACTTTGGCAAGCACATTGTGTTGGAAAGATCCTGATATATATATCCAATTGGATGTAAGTTATCATGAACTATTATTGTTGACATTACCCTTGAGATAAAAGGTTGGGAGGCGAATCTATAAGCCCCTATCTTTCTCTGTGTCCAATTAAAACTTTGAACCCATAAATATCACGTGAGTGTTAGCAATTATGAAAGATTAAATGATAGTTGAGTATGTGGAGTTTGCTAAATCAAAGCTCTGACATAGACCCTTCCTGAAAATAAGATGAATTGCAATTGTTTGATGACTGAGAATATAGTTTGTTAGTTTCAAGAGAGTTTATGATGTATACTTTAACATGTGAATAGCTTGTTACTTGATCATGAAAAGTTTTATGAAAATGAGCTACTATTATGATATATAATGATGCTAGAAAAAGTGATTGGAATTATCATTGATGAAACTTATTGTGACGCCCGGATAATTAAGCTACAGTGAACCTCCGCTAATGATGCCATGTCACCTCAGTTACTGTTGCTAATCCCTCGTTAGTTCAAAAACCGATTCAAAATTCAAATTCCAAATATGGCAAACAATAAAAGTTTTCAAACATTGAAACAAAAATGTTCGGGGTGAACCAAATATTGCATAGATAATTGTGGTGGAGAAACCAAACCTTGATAAAATGTTTAAGGGCTCTAAAATAATTAAAACAGTAGTGAAAACAATTAAACAAATGACTATTGAATTTTATACAAATATTAAAACTATTTTATTATGGGTTAAGATTTATCTAACAGTAGATGGTTTATAAATAAAAATTTAGGTACTAGTTGTAATTTTTATAAAACTAAAAATAAAAGAAACTAGAAATAAAACAGTACAAGCAAATAAATAAAAGAAAAGATAAAAACAGAAAACAAAATAAAAAAAAAAGAACTCCCCCCCCCCCCGCCCCCACCGGGCTCCGGCCCAGCAGGCCACAGCCCCACTGGGCCAACCCACCTGGCCCACCCCGCCCCCCCTTATCCCCCCATCCCCGGAACCCTAGCCCACTATTCCACCACTCGCACCCCCACTCCCTACGATCCCCTTTCCCCCATCTCGAACGAGATCGAGATCGGGCCAACGCCCGGTCGCCGCCGCCCCCAACACCGCCGCCCCGCGACAGGACGCTGCCCGGTGCCCGCGCCCTCGCCCTGTGCCCCGCCGCCGCCCTGGCTCCGCAGGGCGCCGTGTTCGGGCCCCACGTCGCCCGATGACCCTGCTGCGATGGACGAGCCGCCCGCCGGCGATGACCCCCCGCCCTCGCGCCTGTGCCACGGCCTCCTCCTCGCCTCAACGCCGCCGCTGCACACCGTCGCTGCTTCATCCCGCCACTGCTTCGCCGGAGCCACCCACAGCCGTCGTCGCCTCCTCGTCCTCCTCCTCGAGCACGCTGCCGATTCCCTGCACCACAAGTGACGCACTGCCTCTCCTCCTCTCTCCCCTGCTGCCGCCCGAGCTCGCTGGAGCCCGTAACCCCACGGCGTTGCACGCATTCTGCCACGCCACCACACGCGGCCCTTCCTCCCGACCGTGCCCGCGTCGCCCTGCTCCCGCTCACGACCACCGTCGCCCTGTGCCGTCCCACTGTGCCCCGCCACCACCATCCGTTGCCGTCCGTGCCCAGTACTGCTGCAGCTCGCCGGACTCGCGGCTCCGCCCCGATTCCAGTCACCCGCTGCTTCTCCTCGCGCGTGCACGTCGCCTCGCTCGCCGTCTCTACTCGAGGTCGCCCGCGGCGACCCCGTCGGCCACCGCGGCCATCTATGCCGGCCTCCCGCTCCAGTTCCACCCCTCCACCGCCTTCCCTTGCCCTGGCCGCCGGCGCCGGCGTGCGCCGTGCGCGCCCAGCCCCCTCGGGCTCGCGCCGTTCGGGTGCCCCGCCCCTTTGCTCGCCCGTAACCGCAAAGGCCAGGGGGGCCACAGACAACTGGGCCCGCCCCTGTACCTATGACAAACGGGGCCCAGCCCCTGGAACGAAAACGTCTTTTTAATAATAATAATAATAAATTAATTATAAATAATAAATAAATAAATAAAAATATTAATTAATTAAAGAATTAGTTAACTTAATTAATTTTGATTAATTAAACTAATCATTTAACTAACTAATTAAACTGTTAGTTAATTAATTAATTAGTCAATGACACTAGGGCCCACCCCTAATTAATCTTGATTAGGTTAATAAATGTGTTTAGTTAAAATGGGTCACTAACAGGTGGTACCCACCTGTCAGGTTGACTAGGTCAACTGCTGACGCCATGCTGACGTCATGGTGATGTCAGTGTGCACTGTTCTGGATAATGTTGGTTTAAAATAATTAAATTAATCCTAAAAATGATTTAAATATTTTAAAATTAATATAAAATAAACCGTAGCTCGGATGGAAAAACTTTGTACATGAAAGTTGCGCAGAACAACGAGACGAATCCGGATACGCCGCCCGTTCGTCCACCACACATCCCTAACCTATCAAACTCGCAACTTTCCCCTCCGGTTCATCTGTCCGAAAACGCAAAACACCGGGGATACTTTCCCGGATGTTTCCCCCCTTCTTCGGTATCACCTCCTACCGCGTTGGGGCATACCTAGCACCGCGTATTGCCTCATTATGTTCTGTGATGCTTTGTTTGCATTATATTTATTGTTTCTCCCCCCTCTTCTCTCCGGTAGACTACGAGGCTGACGTCGCTGCTGCCCTGATCGACTACGGTATTGACGACCCCTCCTTCTAGTCTGAGCAACCAGGCAAGCCCCCCCTTGATCACCAGATATCGCCTATTCTTCTCTATACTGCTTGCATTAGAGTAGTGTAGCATGTTACTGCATTCAGTTAATCCTATACTGCTGCATAGCCTGTCCTTGCTACTACTGTTGTTACCTTTACCTGCTATCCTACTGCTTAGTATAGGATGCTAGTGTTCCATCAGTGGCCCTACACTCTTGTCCGTCTGCCATGCTATACTACTGGGCCGTGATCACTTCGGGAGGTGATCATGGGCATTTACTATATACTTTACAATGTTACATTACCTGTGGTACTGTTCAGAGTTGGGGGCTGAAGGGGCAGGTGGCTCCATCCCGGTAGAGGTGGGCGTGGATTCCCGAAGGCCCCCGACTGTTACTTTGTGGCAGAGCAACAGGGCAGGTTGAGACCACCTAGGAGAGAGGTGGGCCTGGCCCTGGTCAGCGTTCGCGGATACTTAACACGTTTAACAAGATCTTGGTATTTGATCTGAGTCTGGCCACTGGCCTATACGCACTAACCATCTACGTGGGGACAGTTATGGGCACTCGACATCGTGGTATCAGCCGAAGCCTTCGTGACGTCAGCGACTGAGCGGCGCGCGCCGGATTGGAACGTAAGCCTGCTCTTGTATTAAGGGGGCTAGTTCTGCTTCCGGCCGCCCTCGCAACGTGCAGGTGTGTAATGGGCGATGGGCCCAGACCCCTACGCCATAGGATTTAGACCGGCATGCTGACCTCTCTATTGTGCCTAGGTAGGGCTGCGGCGTGTTGATCTTCCGAGGCCGGGCATGACCCAGGAAAGTGTGTCCGGCCAAATGGGATCGAGCGTGTTGGGTTATGTGGTGCACCCCTGCAGGGAAGTTAATCTATTCGAATAGCCGTGATCTTCGGTAATAGGAAGACTTGGAGTTGTACCTTGACCTTATGACAACTAGAACCAGATACTTAATAAAACACACCCTTCCAAGTGCCAGATACAACCGGTGATCGCTTTCTCACAGGGCGACGAGGGGAGGATCATCGGTTAGGATTATGCTATGCGATGTTACTTGATGAACTTACCATCTACTCTCTTCTCCTGCTGCAAGATGGAGGTTACCAGAAGCGTGGTCTTCGATACGACTAGCTATCCCCCTCTTATTTCGGCATTCTGCAGTTCAGTCCACATATGATAGCCTTTTCCTTTTGATACCAATGCATACATATGTAGTGTAGCTCTCCTTGCTTGCGAGTACTTTGGATGAGTACTCACGGTTGCTTTGCTCCCCCTTTTCCCCCTTTCTATACTCGATTGCTGCGACCAGACGGTGGAGCCCAGGAGCCAGACGCCACTGTCGACGACGACTACTACTACTCGGGAGGTGCCTACTACTACGTGCAGCCCGCTGACGACGACCAGGAGTAGTTTAGGAGGATCCCAGGCAGGAGGCCTGCGCCTCTTTCGATCTGTATCCCAGTTTGTGCTAGCCTTCTTAAGGCAAACTTGTTTAACTTAGGTCTGTACTCAGATATTGTTACTTCCGCTGACTCGTCTATGATGAGCTCTTGTATTCGAGCCTTCGAGGCCCCTGGCTTGTAATATGATGCTTGTATGACTTATTTTATTTGTAGAGTTGTGTTGTGATATCTTCCCGTGAGTCCCTGATCTTGATCATACACGTTTGCGTGTATGATTAGTGTACGATTGAATCGGGGGCGTCACAAGTTGGTATCAGAGCCGACTGCCTGTAGGAATCCCCCTTCCATGCTCCGTGGCCGAAGTCAAGTCTAGTCATTGAAAAACTTTTACTAACATGGCTATGTGGCTTATGGGCCCACGTCGCCATTGGGTGGTATTAGGATCTTTTACTCCTTCTCTATACTCTGGGACTCTGATCTCTCTTCTATTCGGGCTAAATGAATATTTCTAAATCTAACATTAGGATCTCGTTATCACTTTCACCCGGAGAGCCCCTTATTACTGATGATCGTCTGCTGCACGTGAAGACCCTGAAGATACTCTCCGCTGTTAACCCGGGAACTTGTGTTCATCGCGCTTGCAATTCCCCTTCCACCATCAACCCTTATGGATAACTACTTGCAGTTGTTATTCCTACATTCATCCCCAATTGGTCTTATTATTACAAGATACCCCGAAATACTCGTCGTTGTTTCGATAATCCTTTAAGCTTACTGCCTTGCTGTTCTTTGTCACCTGAATACCCCTATGGATAATTCTCGCACTTATCGAGTATATGCTCATCCACCAGTTGTTCATGTGTTTAACAATGGTCTTCGAAATACTATTCGATCCTCCAAAAATCCTTAGTAGCTTATTGCTCTGCAATACTTGTCTGCTTGCATTATGGATGCTTTCCATATGTCTGGCAATATTCGTCAGTATCCTTAGACACTGCCATTTTGATCCTATTGATTCAACATGAGTGCGAATGCACGCAATCATCAGTTGATCCTTTCAAATTATCTTTCTGGCTCAGACGTCATTTTTGAACATGAGCTTGTTCTCGACCAATCTGTTTGCCGTCAATTGTACCCTTAGGTCTATTGAACTTATCCACCCTTGATCAGAGCGTCTGCTTCTGATCCTTCTATTTGGAAATCATAATTCCTTTGATATCTAAGCATCGAATCATTCAGGTGTTCTATAATCTGATGCCCTTGCATCCTTTCTTCAACTGATTGTGTGGCGATGCTCACATGAGCTCCGCTATGGACCGTCAGATCCTTTATTGGATTATTATTCGACAGTGTCCTCCTTATTCAATAACCTCGTGAGCCTTTCCTCTGATACATAATGCTTTTGGTAAATTGTATCCTCTATTTTCTCAACCATGCTTTATTTTCAAGCTGGTGGTATTTACGATTGAAGCTTGTGGTATATGTTTCCATGATACCCTGACGGGTTGAACCTATGCCTTTCTTAATCTGTGTGAACCCAAAAGTTTTCACGGGTCATACTCCTCTGGTAATTCACCAGGTAGGTTTTGACACTGATATCATTTTTATCTAGAGCAGTGAATGAAAGGTTATGCATTGAAGAAGTGGGAGTCGACCTTGAACTTTGTGTTCATGCCCATGGACACGATGTAGATCTTATCATTAAAGCTTCTCTTAAATTAATTTTTTCCCTTGGTATAAGTTCTTATATTTGGGATCCGGCCTTTTGCAATTGTGGTTTCGACCATATGTTCTTCTTTGACCCCATTTCATGAGCAAGTTTAAGCACTTGTCTTCTGTGGATCAATACACCAGTCCAACCTTTACTTTGATCTTCCATCAAGTATTACACCATGGTACCTCGATAATATCAAGTACTACATAACCTCTTATGAGTTTCTCATCAAGTACTACATTCTCACTGATTCCAAATTTTTCACGGGCTCTGAGTAATTAAACACTCAAAAACCAATAACTGAACCGAGTCTGCACAACGGTTCAACAACCTTTGGTAATCTTCTTTACTTACGAGTTTGTACCCGATCACATCCTTCCTACCCTATTTGGCTATATCATTACTGTGATGATTTTAACTGTGCTACCTGGTCCTTATTCCCGAAGCCCAACTTTCGACGATGAGCTAAGCTTACGTCGATCCTCCTCATCATACCACTTTGCCTTAAACAACAAGCTTGGTTTTGAGTTTGTGTCATACCCTTGGGTTCAATAACCTTTCGCTTCATCATTCTTGTGGCTTGATGTCATCGCCGACCGATTACATCTTCATGAAATCTCTCAACAATTGTGTCGTGATCATCATCGTCATTCTGATCTCTTCCAGGATGTCAATTGAGTTCGTTATGAGAAATATCATCCTTGCCCTCGATGATCTATGTTATCATCGACCACTTTATTGACTTCCCTCCAACACAAACTTATTCGTGTTTTGTGTTATACTTTGAGATCCTTGCTATCCAGCAATTATTCTTCTTTACCTTGGAATATTACCATCTCTTATGTCAAGTATGTTGTGAGAATTTCACCACCTCTTATGAATTATTGATGCAAGTGATGCTTCTCACCATCACCATTCTTTTCATGGCCCCCATGTTCCAACTGGAATACCGACAAATGGATTGTGATGTGAAAAATTCAAAACTTCTAGCAACCCTATTGCTTGTAAGTTAATGAACGATAGATACATTCTTTGTGTATTGGATATCGAATCACCCTTCTATCATTGATCTTGCTAACTAAGCCCATACTTCGGGTGCACCGTTCAACCAATGTTTAAATTGTGTATGTTTTCCTCGAGCATACATCATTATATCATTTGATCCGACAAATGTTATCTCCTTGTTCACATATCTGTGGAAATCCATCTTTTTGGATACCTCGTTGAATTATCGCTGGGTCCATCAGCCACCTCCTCATCCTCTCCTTGGCTTAATGATGAATCCCTTCGTGTATCCAGAGTCTGACCTTTGCTTGAAGACCATGTCAATGCTATCTCGAAGCATGTCTGTGGTACTCTGATCATCGATAAGAACATTTGAAGCGCCATGCTAAATTTCCTTTATCAATTATTCAAACACCGTTGTTTGGGTAATGTCATGAACTTCCTCTTGCCTAACCTAAATGGTTTTCTACGTTATATCCTGTCATGGATATCATGCTCTGCTTGTCCTTGGGAAGGATATACCCCTGAAATATGTGTTTAAACACATTTTTCTTTCCATTGTTCTGATTAAATCTGATAGACATTTTCCCCCTTTCCATTGGTTTGTTTAAACCCTTTCTATGATCTATACGATATAAGCAGTAATAATTCCCTGCTTGTGCAAACATCTCGGTGTACAGCTCTGTCAAGAGCCTGTTACTATTGTTGATGACATTCCGATAACCACCGATGGACGAGAACTTTGCCTATTGGTCCGCCTCGTTCAACGAGCAGGAAAATGGTTCTCTTTGTCCCTCGCCCTTGGTACCGACGTTGTTGTCGACAGAATCGACAGGCTACCCTCTAACATCACTTGCTATCATGACCATGCAAGATGTCACCACTCCTCCTACTTTTAAACCACATGGTGGGCCCATAACCCATAGTTCCACAAGATCGAAACCTGACTCTCCTGTACACCCCCTGTTCCCAAAGTTATTCCTCGCGCGTGGCCTCGTATGTAATTCACGGGCCACCATCCTAGTGATCTATTCTGGTAACAGACGCAATACTCAATCTCGCTGCTCTGGACCCCTTTCGCATGTTGTTTCAGACATCGAACGATTGCCTATCCGTTTGAAACTACTCATGGTACCTTCTTACTTTGCTCTCAATAACTTCTTAAGTTTCAATTCGAGAGATACTTATGCTTCTTCCCCTGAGTTAACCGTCCGATGCTCAATTTTGTTAGAATCCATCCTTATAGAGTTTTCTCCCTCTTATCCTTCGTAAGTCCGGTGAAGATCCTGAAGGAAGGACGACAAATTCATCATGATGCATTGATGCATAGGAATGAAGACATCAATGCTATGGATCGACCTCTTCGAGAAGAGCAACCAAGACCGAGAAGATTCGTTAGAATATAGTAACAAGAACTTTCCCCTTACTCCCCTCTTAAATCTCGAGACGAGATTTCTTGTAGTGGAGGAGAATTGTGACGCCCGGATAATTAAGCTACAGTGAACCTCCGCTAATGATGCCACGTCACCTCAGTTACTGTTGCTAATCCCTCGTTAGTTCAAAAAACGATTCAAAATTCAAATTCCAAATATGGCATACAATAAAAGTTTTCAAACATTGAAACAAAAATGTTCGGGGTGAACCAAATATTGCATAGATAATTGTGGTGGAGAAACCAAACCTTGATAAAATGTTTAAGGGCTCTAAAATAATTAAAACACTAGTGGAAACAATTAAACAAATGCCTATTGAATTTTATAAAAATACTAAAACTATTTTATTATGGGTTAAGATTTAATCTAACAGTAGATTGTTTATAAATACAAATTTAGGTACTAGTTGTAATTTTTATAAAACTAAAAATAAAAGAAACTAGAAATAAAACAGTACAAGAAAATAAATAAAACAAAAGATAAAAACAAAAAACAAAATAGAAAAAAATAGAACTACCCCCCCCCCACCGGGTTCTGGCCCAGCAGGGCACAACCCCACTGGGCCAACCCACCCGGCCCCCCATTATCCCCCCATCCCCGGAACCCTAGCCCACTACTCCACCACTCGCACCCCCACTCCCCACGATCCCCTTTCCCCCATCTCGAACGAGATCGAGATCGGGCCAACGCCCGGTCGCCGCCGCCCGCCCCCAACACCGCCGCCCCGCGACAGGACACCGCCCGGTGCCCGCGCCCTCGCCTTGTGTCCCGCCGCCGCCCTGGCTCCGCAGGGCGTCGTGTTCGGGCCCCACGTCACCCGACGACCCTGCTGCGATGGACGAGCCGCCCGCCGGCGATGACCCCCCGCCCTCGCGCCTGTGCCACGGCCTCCTCCTCGCCTCGACGCCGCCGCCGCACACCGTCGCCGCTTCGTCCCGCCACTGCTTCGCCGGAGCCGCCCACAGCCGTCGTCGCCTCCTCGTCCTCCTCCTCGAGCACGCTGCCGATTCCCTGCACCACAAGTGAGGCACTGCCTCTCCTCCTCTCTCCCCTGCTGTCGCTCGAGCTCGCTGGAGCCCGTAACCCCACGGTGTTGCACGCGTTCTTCCGTGCCACCGCGCGCGGCCCCTCCTCTCAACCGTGCCCGCGTCGCCCTGCTCCCACTCACGACCACCGTCGCCCTGTGTCGTCCCACTGCGCCCCGCCACCGCCATCCGTCGCCGTCCGTGCCCAGCACTACTGCAGCTCACTGGACTCGCGGCTCCGCCCCGATTCCAGTCGCCCGCTGCTTCTCCTCGCGCGTGCACGTCACCCCGCTCGCCGTCTCTACACGAGGTCGCCCGCGGCGACCCCGTCGGCCACCGCGGCCATCTACGCCGGCCTCCCGCTCCAGTTCCACCCCTCCGCCGCCTTCCCTTGCCCTGGCTGCCGGCGTCGGCGTGCGCCGTGCGCGCCCAGCCCCCTCGGGCTCGCGCTGTTCGGGCGCCCCGCCCCTTTGCTCGCCCATAACCGCTAAGCCCAGGGGGCCACAGACAACTGGCCCCGCCCCCCTGTACCTATGACAAACGGGGCCCACCCCTGGAACGAAAATGTTTTTTAATAATAATAATTATTAAATTAATTGTAAATAAATAAACAATAAATAAAAATATTAATTAATTAATTAATTAAAGAATTAGTTAACTTCATTAATTTTGATTAATTAAACTAATCATTTAACTAACTAATTAAACTGTTAGTTAATTAATTAATTAGTCAATGACAGTGGGGCCCACCCCCCCTAATTAATCTTGATTAGGTTAATAAATGTGTTTAGTTAAAATGGGTCACTGACAGGTGGTACCCACCTGTCAGGTTAACCAGGTCAACTGCTGACGTCATGCTGACATCATGCTGACGTCAGCGTGCACTGTTCTGGATAATGTTGGATTAAAATAATTAAATTAATCCTAAAAATGATTTAAATCTTTTAAAAGTAATATAAAATAAACCGTAGCTCGGATGGAAAAACTTTGTACATGAAAGTTGCTCAGAACAACGAGACAAATCCGGATACGCCACCCATTCGTCCACCACACATCCCTAACCTATCAAGCTCGCAACTTTCCCCCTCCGGTTCATCTTCATAAAACGCAAAACACCGGGGATACTTTCCCGGATGTTTCCCCCTTCTTCGGTATCACCTCCTACCGCGTTGGGGCATACCTAGCACCGCGTATTGCCTCATTATGTTCTGTGATGCTTTGTTTGCATTATATTTATTGTTTCTCCCCCCTCTTCTCTCTGGTAGACTACGAGGATGACGTCGCTGCTGCCCTGATCGACTACGGTGTTGATGACCCCTCCTTCTTGTCTGAGCAACCAGGCAAGCCCCCCCCCTTGATCACTAGATATCGCATATTCTTCTCTATACTGCTTGCATTAGAGTAGTGTAGCATGTTACTGCTTTCAGTTAATCCTATACTGCTACATAGCCTGTCCTTGCTACTACTGTTGTTACCTTTACCTGCTATCCTACTGCTTAGTATAGGATGCTAGTGTTCCATCAGTGACCCTACACTCTTGTCCATCTGCCATGCTATACTACTGGGCCGTGATCACTTCGGGAGGTGATCACGGGCATTTACTATATACTTTATAATATTACATTACCTGTGGTACTGTTCAGAGTTGGGGGCTGAAGGGGCAGGTGGCTCCATCCCGGTAGAGGTGGGCCTGGGTTCCCGACGGCCCCCGACTGTTACTTTGTGGCGGAGCGACAAGGCAGGTTGAGACCACCTAGGAGAGAGGTGGGCCTGGCCCTGGTCGGCGTTCGTGGATACTTAACACAATAAACGAGATCTTGGTATTTGATCTGAGTCTGGCCACTGGCCTATACGCACTAACCATCTACGCGGGGACAGTTATGGGCAATCGACGTCATGGTATCAGCCGAAGCCTTCGTGACGTCAGCGACTGAGTGGCGCGCGCCAGACTGGAACGTAAGCCTGCTCTTGTATTAAGGGGGCTAGTTCTGCTTCTAGCCGCCCTCGCAACGTGTAGGTGTGCAATGGGCGATGGGCCCAGACCCCTGCGCCATAGGATTTATACCGGCGTGCTGACCTCTCTGTTGTGCCTAGGTAGGGCTACGACGTGTTGATCTTCCGAGGCCGGGCATGACCCAGGAAAGTGTGTCCGGCCAAATGGGATCGAGCGTGCTGGGTTATGTGGTGCACCCCTGCAGGGAAGTTAATCTATTTGAATAGCCATGATCTTCGGTAACAGGATGACTTGGAGTTGTACCTTGACCTTATGACAACTAGAACCGGATACTTAATAAAACACACCCTTCCAAGTGCCAGATACAATCGGTGATCGCTTTCTCACAGGGCGACAAGGGGAGGATCATCAGTTAGGATTACGCTATGCGATGTTACTTGGTGAACTTACCATATACTCTCTTCTCCTGCTGCAAGATGGAGGTTACCAGAAGCGTAGTCTTCGATACGACCAGCTATCCCCCTCTTATTCCGGCATTCTGCAGTTCAGTCCACATATGATAGCCTTTTCCTTTTGATACCAATGCATACATATGTAGTGTAGCTCCTTGCTTGCGAGTACTTTGGATGAGTACTCACGGTTGCTTTGCTCCCCCTTTTCCCCCTTTCTATACTCGATTGTTGCGACCAGACGATGGAGTCCAGGAGACAGACGCCACCATCGACGACTACTACTACTACTCGGGAGGTGCCTACTACTACGTGCAGCCCGGTGACGATGACCAGGAGTAGTTTAGGAGGATCCCAGGCAGGAGGCATGCGCCTCTTTTGATCTATATCCCAGTTTGTGCTAGCCTTCTTAAGGCAAACTTGTTTAACTTAGGTCTGTACTCAGATATTGTTGCTTCCGCTGACTCGTCTATGATCGAGCTCTTGTATTCGAGCCTTCGAGGCCCCTGGATTGTAATATGATGCTTGTATAACTTATTTTATTTGTAGAGTTGTGTTGTGATATCTTCCCGTGAGTCCCTCATCTTGATCGTACATGTTTGTGTGTATGATTAGTGTACCATTGAATCGGGGGCGTCACACTTATGGACTTGCTAGCATTCACACTTCATAAATTATTTCTTTTATCATTTACCTACTCGAGGACGAGCAGGAATTAAGCTTGGGGATGCTGATACGTGATATGTCTCCGTCGTATCTACTTTTCCAAACACTTCTGCCCTTGTTTTGGACTCTAACTTGCATGATTTGAATGGAACTAACCCGGACTGACGCTGTTTTCAGCAGAATTACCATGGTGTTATTTATGTGCAGAAACAAACGTTCTCGGAATGACCTAAAACTTCACGGAGCAACTTTTTGGAAAATATAAAAACTACCTGCAAAAGATGAAGGCCAGGGGGGCCACCACCTCTCCACGAGGGTGGGGGGCGCGCCTGCCCCCCTAGGGAGCGCCCCCTACCTCGTGGGCCCCCTGATGCCTCTCCGACTCCAACTCTATATATTGTGTTTCGGGGAGAAAAAATCAGAGAGAAGAATTCATCACGTTTTACGATACGGAGACGCCGCCAAGCCCTAAAACCTCTAGGGACGGCTGATCCGGAGTCCGTTCGGGGCTCCGGAGAGGGGAATCCGTCGACATCATCATCATCAACCATCCTCCATCACCAATTTCATGATGCTCACCGCTGTGCGTGAGTAATTCCATCGTAGGCTTGCTGGACGGTGATGGGTTGGATAGGATCTATCATGTAATCGAGTTAGTTTTGTTAGGGTTTGATCCCTATTATCCACTGTGTTCTGAGATTGATGTTGCTATGACTTTGCTATGCTTAATGCTTGTCACTAGGGCCCGAGTGCCATGATTTCAGATTTGAACCTATTATGTTTTCATGAATATATGAGTGTTCTTGATCCTATCTTGCAAGTCTATAGTCAACTACTATGTGTTATGATCTGGCAACACCGAAGTGACAATAATCAGGACACTCCCGGTGATGACCGTAGTTTGAGGAGTTCATGTATTCACTATGTGTTAATGCTTTGGTCCGGTACTCTATTAAAAGGGGGCCTTAATATCCCTTAGTTTCCGTTAGGACCCCGCTGCGACGGGAGGGTAGGACAAAAGAGGTCATGCAAGTTCTTTTCCATAAGCACGTATGACTATATTCGGAATACATGCCTACATTACATTGATGATTTTTAGCTAGTTCTGTGTCACCCTATGTTATGACTGTTACATGATGAACCACATCCGGCATAATTCTCCATCACCGATCCAATGCCTACAAGATTTTCACATATTGTTATTCGCTTATTTACTTTTTCGTTTCTATTGTTACGATCACTATAAAACACCAAAAATATTACTTTTGCTACCGTTACCTTTTACCACCGTTGCCACTACTATCATATTACTTTGCTACTAAACACTTTGCAGATATTAAGTTTCGAGTGTGGTTGAACTGACAACTCAGCTGCTAATACTTGAGAATATTCTTTGGCTCCCCTCGTGTCGAATCAATAAATTTGGGTTGAATACTCTACCCTCGAAAACTATTGCGATCCCCTATACTTGTGGGTTATCAAGACTATTTTCTGGCGCCGTTGCCGGGGAGCATAGCTCTATTCTTTGAGTGACTTAGGATTTATATCTGCTTATCATTATGAAGAACTTGAAAGATCCAAGAACCAAGATTTATCCCTCAACAACGAGGGGAGGTAAGGAACTGCCATCTAGCTCCGCACTTGATTCACCTTCTGTTTTGAGTAAGCTTGCAACACCTAAACCTGCTTCTGCTATTCGTTCTGATATGTCGCATGTTATTGATGATGCTACTTCTGCTATACATGATACTTATGATGAAACTACTTCTATGCTTGATATTACCATGCCACTTGGTGAATTTCTTGGTGAACAACTTGCTAGGGCTAGAGAGATTGAAAATATTGAATCTGATAATACTGATGAAAGTGATGATGAAGAATCACTTGTTATTCCTGAGGGTTATGTTTTTGATCAAGAAGCCTCTTTAGCTATTTTAGCTTGCAAAGATAGATACCAGCTCAAGAGGTTATTAGTTAAATGGAACAAGCAATCTCTAAATGCTAGAATGAAACCTGACCCTGCTTTTGCTACTTCACCTATATGTGTTGCCGATAAGGATTATGAATTCTATGTTGATCCTGATATAATTACTTTGGTTGAATCTGATCCTTTTTATGGTTATAAATCTGAAACAGTTGTGGCACATCTTACTAAATTAAATGATATAGCCACCCTGTTCACTACTGATGAGAGAACTCGTTACTTTTATATCCTTAAAATATTTTCGTTCTCATTAAAGGGTGATGCTAAGATATGGTTAAATTATCTTGATCCTGGTTGTGTGCGTAGTCCCCAGGATATGATTTATTACTTCTCTGCTAAATATTTCCCTGCTCATAAGAAACAAGCTGCTTTAAGGGATATATATATAATTTTGTGCAAATTAAAGAAGAGAGTCTCCCAAAAGCTTGGGGGAGGCTTCTCCAATTACTTAATGCTTTGCCTGATCATCCTCTTAATAAAATTAAATACTTGATATCTTTTATAATGGACTAACCGATGCTTCCAGAGATTACCTGGATAGTTGTGCTGGTTCTGTTTTCAGGGAAAGAACACCGGATGAAGCTGAAATTATATTGAATAATATGTTGACAAATGAAAATAATTGAACACCTCCGGAGCCTATTCCTAAACCAACTCCGAAGAAGAGGGGTATTCTATTTCTCAGTCCTGAAGATATGCAAGAGGCAAAGAAATCTATGAAAGAAAAAGGTATTAAAGCTGAAGATGTTAAGAATTTACCTCCTATTGAAGAAATACACGGTCTTAATTTACCACATGTTGAAGAAACATATGATCTTGATCCATCACCTATTGAAGAAACTCATGGTCTTGATAACCCAACACAGGTAGTAAAGGTAAATTCTCTCTATAGATATGATAAAGCTGAAATCCCATTTACTAAGTTTGCTAGCCCATGCTTAGATGAGTTTGATAAATTTATGGCTAAGCAAGAAGACTTTAATGCTTATTTTGGTAGACAATTGAAATACAATTCAAATATGCTTGAACACTTGGGTGATTATATGGCCAATGTCAAAGGTGAACTTAAACTTATTAGTAAACATGCTTCTATGGTTACCACTCAAGTAGAACAAGTACTTAAAGCTCAAAATGATTTGCTCAATGAATTGAATAGTAAGGATAATGATAATGCTGCTAGAGTGGCTACTAGAACTGGTAGAATGACTCAGGAACCTTTGTATCCTAAAGGCCACCCTAAGAGAATTGAGCAAGATTCTTAGAGAAATAAAATAGATGCACCTAGTCCTTCTAAAAGGAAGAAAAAGAAAAATGATAGGACTTTGCATGCTTCTAGTGAACCTATTACTGAAACACCTGAGAATCCAAATGATATTTCTATTTCTGATGCTGAAACACAATCTGGTAATGAACCTGAAACTAGTAATAATGTTAATGATAATGCTCATGATGATGCTCAACCTAGTAATGATAATGATGTAGAAATTGAACCTGCTTTTGATCTTGATAACCCACAATCAAAGAATCAACGTTATGATAAGAAAGACTTTGTTGCTAGGAAACATGGTAAAGAAAGAGAGCCTTGGGTTTAGAAACCCATGCCTTTTCCTCCCAAACCATCCAAGAAAAAGGATGATGAGGATTTTGAGCGCTTTGCTGAAATGATTAGACCTATCTTTTTGCGTATGCGATTAACTGATATGCTTAAAATGAATCCTTATGCTAAGTATATGAAAGATATTGTTACAAATAAAAGAAAGATACCGGAAGCTGAAATTTCCACCATGCTTGCTAATTATACTTTTAAGGGTGGAATACCAAAGAAACTAGGAGATCCCGGTGTACCCACTATACCATGCTCTATTAAAAGAAACTTTGTTAAAACTGCTTTATGTGATCTTGGAGCCGGTGTTAGTGTTATGCCTCTCTCTTTATATCGTAGACTTGATTTGAATAAGTTGACACCTACTGAAATATCTTTGCAAATGGATGATAAATCAACTGCTATACCTATCGGTATTTGTGTGGATGTGCCTGTTGTAGTTGCAAAAGTTACTATTTTAACGGACTTTGTTATTCTTGATATTCCCGAGGACGATAGTATGTCCATTATTCTTGGAAGACCCTTTTTGAATACTGCAGGGGCTGTTATTGATTGCACTAAAGGCAATGTCACTTTTCATGTTAATGGTAATGAGCATACGGTACACTTTCTGAGGAAACAATCTCAAGTTCATAGTATCAACTCTATTGGAAAAATTCCATCGATTATATATGGAGGTTTTGAATTTCCTCTTCCTACTGTCAAGAAGAAATATGATATTCTTATAATTGGGGATGTGCATATCCCCATTGAGGTAACATAGTGTTATTCGAAATTTCTCCGGTTCCATGTTATTCGGGATGGGTTCGTTACAAGACTTGATCAACCTTGTTAGTGGATTCCTTTTGATTGTCATGAGATGGATGAAACTAGAAGGCACAACCTGCTGTACCCCACTTTTACTTTCTGTTATTTATATTAAATAAATAAAAATAAATATTTTTCTGTCTGTTATCTGATTATCCGTGCAATATAAAAATACCCCAAAAATAAAAGTTCTCCAAATGCCCTAAAATTTAAATATGTTTTTTCTAGAATATTTGAGAATATTTGGCACTCAGAACACAGCAGGGGGGTCAACCACCTGCCCACGAGGGTGGAGGGCGCGCCCCCCTGCCTCGTGGGCCCACGGCGGCCCTCCTCCACTTATCCTTTCACCCACACAGTCATTCTTCCTCCCCCAAACACGAATATCCAGCTCAAGCACGAGTTCTAGCTCATCTTGTTGCCATTTTCGATCTCCTTGCTCAAAGCACCTCTCACAAAACTGTTTGGGGAGATTGTTCCTTGGTATGTGACTCCTCCATTGGTCCAATTAGTTTTTGTTCTAGTGCTTTATTCATTGCAAATTTTTGCTGCTTAGGTGACCCTGTTCTTGAGCTTGCATGTCAAATTTATATGGTCAAAAGTAGTTTTGATGCATGATATAGGCCCTAGGCACTTGTAGGAGTAGTTGCTATCAATATTATTGAGTTTGGTTTACTTTCATTTTGAAGTTACTAAAAAATTTCAGAATTTTTCAAAGGAAGAAATATGCTTAGGAAAATGTTCCAGGGTGGTTCTTCAAGGAAACAAGGACCCAGGCTTGCAATGCGTGATGCTGATGATGAGCCACCAAGAGACGCTCTAGTGCGTCCTTGTGAATGGCCTTCCGAGGACTTTATGGATCGAGTGGGAATTAAGGAAGAATTCAATGAATATTTGCGTAACGCCGATCTTGTGAGCTTCGAGGAAGAGAAGTGCAGTCAGTATCACAATCTCACTAGTACCTTTGTGAGGAGGTTTGAATTTTCATCTTCACGTAATTCTCCAACTGTCCTATTTGATCTTTATGAAAATTCTTACACTATGAACTTAGAGGATTTTACCACTGCTTGCAAACTTCCACAATGGGGTAGTATAAGGGATCCTCACAAATCTGAATTTAGAGATTTTCTTGCTAGCATAACTGTGGGTGAATCTAGAGATATAACACAAGCCACCATAGGGAGCATTCACTTTCCTTCTATACATTATTTTGCTCTCATAGGTAGATGCATTAATGGTAAAGATGAGTCATGTCACATGTGTGTCCCTGACCTCAGTATTCTTAGGAGTGCTGTGTTAGGAGACAAATCTTATAATTTGGGAGCCATTGTTGCACGTAGGTTGCATCTTAATAGATTTAATGGAGATTTCTTTGGTGGGATTTATGCAACCCGCATAGCTAATTTTCTTGGTGTAGCCATACGCGAAGATGATATTGAATTACCTCCTGCTTACCTAGACTTTAATGCTATGGTTCACCACCAGTTTGTCGAGAGGAATGAATCACCTCTCCAGTATCGACTAATCTTTGATAGACGTCGTGCTGTCCATATTACTCTCCGTGCTAGCTCCTGCCTTCTTTGATCATCAGGCAAAAGGAAGATATACTATTGATACGTCTCCAACGTATCTATAATTTTTGATTGCTCCATGCTATATTATCTACTATTTTGGACATTATTGGGCTTAATTATCCACTTTTATATTATTTTTTGGGACTAACCTATTAACCGAAGGCCCAGCCCAGAATTGCTGTTTTTTTGCCTATTTCAGTGTTTCGAAGAAAAGGAATATCAAACGGAGTCGAAACGGAATGAAATCAACTAGAGAAGTTATTTTTGGAAGGAAAGCTACCGGAAAAGCTTCGAGTGCACGTCAGGAAAGAAGGGAGGTTCCCACGAGGGTGGGGGGCGCGCCCACCCCCCTAGGGCACGCCCCCTGCCTCGTGGCTCCCCCTTCGGTACACTGACGTGCTTCTTTCACCCATATATACCTACGTATCCTAAAACTTCCAAAGCGCACAATAGATCGGGAGTTCCGCCGCCAGAAGCCTCCGTAGCCACCAAAAGCCAATCTAGACCCGTTCCGGCACCCCGTCGGAGGGGGCAATCCTTCTCCGGTGGCCATCTTCATCATCCCGGTGCTCTCCATGACGAGGAGGGAGTAGTTCTCCCTCGGGGCTGAGGGTATGTACTAGTAGCTATGTGTTTGATCTCTCTCTCTCGTGTTCTTGAGGTGATACGATCTTGATGTATCGCGAGCTTTGCTATTATATTCGGATCCTATGATGTTTTCTCCCCCCTCTACTCTCTTGTAATGAATTGAGTTTCCCCTTTGAAGTAATCTTATCGGATTGAGTCTTTAAAGATTTGAGAACACTTGATGTATGCCTTGCCGTGCGTATCTGTGGTGACAATGGGATACCACGTGATTCACTTGATGTATGTTTTGGTGATCAACTTGCGGGTTCCGCCCATGAACCTATGCATAGGGGTTGGCACACGTTTTCGTCATGATTCTCCGGTAGAAACTTTGGGGCACTCTTTGAGGTTCTATGTGTTGGTTGAATAGATGAATATGAGATTGTGTGATGCATATCGTATAATCATACCCACGGATACTCGAGGTGACATTGGAGTATCTAGGTGACATTAGGGTTTTGGTTGATTTGTGTCTTAAGGTGTTATTCTAGTACGAACTCTAGGGCTGTTCCTGACACTTATAGGAATAGCCCAACAGATTGATTGGAAAGAATAACTTTGAGGTGGTTTCGTACCCTACCATAATCTCTTCGTTCGTTCTCCTCTATTAGTGACTTTGGAGTGACTCTTTGTTGCATGTTGAGGGATAGTTGTGTGATCCAATTATGTTAGTATTGTTGAGGGAACTTACACTAGCGAAATTATGAACCCTAGGCCTTGTTTCCTATCATTGCAATACCGTTTACGCTCACTTTTATCATTCGTTACCTTGCTGTTTTTATATTTTCAGATTACAAAAACTATTATCTACCATCCATATACCAGTTGTATCACCATCTCTTCGCCGAACTAGTGCACCTATACAATTTACCATTGTATTGGGTGTGTTGGGGACACAAGAGACTCTTTGTTATTTGGTTGCAGGGTTGCTTGAGAGAGACCATCTTCATCCTACGCCTCCTACGGATTGATAAACCTTAGGTCATCCACTTGAAGGAAATTTGCTACTGTCCTACAAACCTCTGCACTTGGAGGCCCAAAAATGTCTACAAGAAGAAGGTTGTGTAGTAGACATCATTCCTCACTTGGGACAATGCTCTAATAATGATGATCATCACACTTCTATTTATTTACAACTCGATACTAGAACAAGATATGACTCTATATGAATGCCTCTGGCGGTGTACCGGGATTGCGATGAATCAAGTGTGACATGTATGAAAAGTTATGAATGGTGGCTTTGCCACAAATACGATGTCAACTACATGATCATGCAAAGCAATATGACAATGATGGAGTGTGTCATAATAACGGAATGATGGAAAGTTGCATGGCAATATATCTCGGAATGGCTATGGAAATGCCATAATAGGTAGGTATGGTGGCTGTTTTGAGGAAGATATAAAGAGGTTTATGTGTGATAGGTTTTGAGGAAGATATAAAATATTTAAATCATGCACAACCCCGATGACAAGCCAAGCAATTGTTTCATATTTTTGATGTTCTCAAACTTTTTCAATCTTCACGCAATACATGAGCGTGAGCCATGGACATAGCACTATAGGTGGAATAGAATGGTGGTTGTGGAGAAGACAAAAAGGGAGAAGACGGTCTCACATCAACTAGGCGTATCAATGGGCTATGGAGATGCCCATTAATAGATATCAATGTGAGTGAGTAGGGATTGCCATGCAACGGATGCACTAGAGCTATAAGTGTATGAAAGCTCGAAAAGAAACTAAGTGGGTGTGCATCCAACTTGCTTGCTCACGAAGACCTAGGGCATTTTGAGGAAGCCCATCATTGGAATATACAAGCCAAGTTCTATAATGAAAGATTCCCACTAGTATATGAAAGTGACAACATAGGAGACTCTCTATCATGAAGATCATGGTGCTACTTTGAAGCACAAGTGTGGTAAAAGGATAGTAGCATTGTCCCTTTTATATATTTTTTATTTTTTTATTTGGCCTTTCTTTTTTTATTTTGTCCTTTCTTTTTTTATTTGGCCTTTCTTTTTTGGGGGGGGGGACAATGCTCTATTGAATGATGATCATCACACTTCTATATATTTACAACTCAATGATACAACTCGATACTAGAACAAAGATGACTCTATATGAATGCCTCCGGCAGTGTACCGGGATATGCAATGAATCAAGAGTGACAAGTATGAAAGAATTATGAACGGTGGCTTTGCCACAAATACTATGTCAACTACATGATCATGCTAAGAAATATGACAATGATGGAGCGTGTCATAATAAACGGAACGGTGGAAATTTGCATGGCAATATATCTCAGAATGGATATGGAAATGCCATAATAGGTAGGTATGGTGGCTGTTTTTAGGAAGGTATATGGTGGGTTTATGGTACCGGCGAAAGTTGCGCGGTACTAGAGAGGCTAGCAATGGTGGAAGGGTGAGAGTGCGTATAATCCATGGACTCAACATTAGTCATAAAGAACTCACATACTTATTGCAAAAATCTACAAGTTATCAAAGCAAAGTATTACGTGCATGCTCCTAGGGGGATATATTGGTAGGAAAAGACCATCGCTCGTCCCCGACCGCCACTCATAAGGAGGACAATCAAATAACACCTCATGTTTCAAATTTGTTATACAACGTTTACCATACGTGCATGCTACGGGACTTGCAAACTTCAACACAAGTATTCCTCAAATTCACAACTACTCAACTAGCACGAGTTTGATATTATTACCTCCATATCTCAAAACAATCATCAAGCATCAAACTTCTCTTAGTATTCAATACTCTATATGAAAGTTTTTACTTACCTAGCATATTAGGATTTTAAGCAAATTACCATGCTATTTAAGACTCTCAAAATAATCTAAGTGAAGCATGAGAGTTCATCTATTTCTTCAAAATAAAACTACCACCATGCTCTAAAAGATATAAGTGAAGCACTAGAGCAAATGACAAACTACTCCGAAAGATATAAGTGAAGATCAATGAGTAGTCGAATAATTATGCAACTATGTGAAGACTCTCTAACATTGAATAATTTCATATCTTTGTATTTTATTCAAACAGCAAGCAAAACAAAATAAAATAACATCAAAGAATAGTAAACATCATGTGACGAAGCAAAAACTTAGGATCAACCGATACTAACCGATAGTTGTTGAAGAAGAAAGGTGGGATGCCAACGGGGCATCCCCAAGATTAGATGCTTGAGACTTCTTGAAATATTATCTTGGGGTGCCTTGGGCATCCCTAAGCTTGAGCTTTTGTGTCTCCTTAATTCCTCTCATATCAAGGTCTCCCTAAATCTCAAAAGCTTCATCCACACAAAACTCAACAAGGACTCGTGAGATAAGTTAGTATAAACCATTGCAAAAACCTTATCATACTCTACTGTAGCAAATCAGTAAAATTATTATTCAACATTTCATACTAAATGCATCTGCATATTTAATAGTCCTATCGTCAAATAGAATCATTAAAGAAGCAAACATATGCAAACAATGCAAACATAACAGCAATCTGCCTAAACAGGATAGTCTGTGAAGAATGCTGCAACATCTGTACTTACCTAGCTCCAAAAATTATGAAAGAAAATTACCACTGTAGTAAATTTATCATAGCTTAATATGCAAAAGGTTTCAACATTTTATCACATTCTGACTTTTCTAGGGAATTATTGCAACAGCGGTAAACTTTCTGTTTTCAAACAGCAACATGTGGACTTCTAAAATAGGCATAGTAAAGGCTATCAATGCCACTTTTATTGAAATAAAAGATGCAAAACATTGTTATAAATAACAGCAAGAAAATCCTAACAAAATAAATTGACACTCCAAGCAAAACACATATCATGTGGTGAATAAAAATATAGCTCCAAGTAAAGTTACCGATGAACGAAGACGAAAGAGGGGATGCCTTCCGGGGCATCCCCAAGCTTGCATGCCTGCAGGTCGACTCTAGAGGATCCCCGGGTACCGAGCTCGAATTCGCCCTATAGTGAGTCGTATTACAATTCACTGGCCGTCGTTTTACAACGTCGTGACTGGGAAAACCCTGGCGTTACCCAACTTAATCGCCTCACAACACAAAACTTAACAGAAAACTCGTAAGCTCCGTTAGTATAAGAAAATAAATCACCACTTCAAGGTACTATAATGAACTCATTCTTTATTTATATTGGTGTTATATCTACTGTATTACAACTTATATATGGTTTATAAACTATTTTACTAGCCATAGATTCATCAAAATAAGCAAACAACACAATGAAGGCAGAATCTGTCAAAAACAGAACAGTCTGTAGTAATCTGGATCAAACGTATACTTCTGGAACTCATAAAATTCTCAAATAAATTGCTGGACCTGAGGAATTTATCTATTAATCATCTTCAAAAAGAATTAACTAAATATCACTCTCCAAATAAAAATGGCAGCAATTCTCGTGAGCGCTAAAGTTTCTATTTTTTACAGCATGCTCAACAAGACTTTCACCCAAGTCTTCCCAAAGGTTCTACTTGGCACAAACACTAATTAAAAGCATAAAACAACATCTAAACAGAGGCTGGATGAATTATTTATTACTAAACAGGAACAAAAAGCAAGGAACTAAAATAAAATTGGGTTGCCTCCCAGCAAGCGTTATCGTTTAACGCCCCTAGCTAGGTATGATGATTTCAACGATGCTCACATAAAGGATAAGAGTTAAAACATAAAGAGAGCATCATGAAGAATATGACTAGCACATTTAAGTCTGACCCACTTCATATGCATAGGGATTTTGTGAGCAAACAACTTGTGGTAACAAGAATCAACTTGCATAGGAAGGTAAAACAAGCATAACTTCAAAACTTTAAGCATATAGAGAGGAAACTTGATATTATTGCAATTCCTACAAGCATATGTTCCTCCCTCATAATAATTTTCAGTAGCATCATGAATGAATTCATCAATATAACCAGCACCTAAAGCATTCTTTTCATGATCTACAAGCATAGATAATTTACTACTCTCCACATAGGCAAATTCTTCTCATTCGGAATAGTGGGAGCAAACTCAACAAAATAACTATCATGTGATTGAAAATTAAGATCAAGATGAAAAGTTTCATGGTTATAATTATTCTTTAAAGCATACGTGTCATCAAAATAATCATCATACATAGGAGGCATGCTTTCATCATAATAAATTTGCTCATCAAAACTTGGGGAACAAAAAATATCATCTTCATCAAACATAGCTTCCCCAAGCTTGTGGCTTTGCATATAATTAGCATCATGGATATTCAAGGAATTCATACTAACAACATTGCAATCATGCTCATCATTCAAATATTTAGTTCCAAACATTTTATAGATTTCTTCTTCTAGCACTTGAGCACAATTTTCCTTTCCATCATACTTACAAAAGATATTAAAAAGGTGAAGCGTATGAGACAAACTCAATTCCATTTTTAGTTTTCTTTTATAAACTAAACTAGTGATAAAACAAGAAACTAAAAGACTCAATTGCAAGATCTAAAGATATACCTTCAAGTGCTAACCTCCCCGGCAATGGCGCCAGAAAAGAGCTTGATGTCTACTACACAACCTTCTTTTTGTAGACGTTGTTGGACCTCCAAGTGCAGAGGTTTGTAGGACAGTAGCAAATTTCCCTCAAGCGGATGACCTAAGGTTTATCAATCCGTAGGAGGCGTAGGATGAAGATGGTATCTCTCAAGCAACCCTGCAACCAAATAACAAAGAGTCTCTTGTGTCCCCAACACACCCAATACAATGGTAAATTGTATAGGTGCACTAGTTCAGCGAAGAGATGGTGATACAAGTGGTATATGGATAGTAGATAAAGGTATTTGTAATCTGAAATAATAAAAACAGCAAGGTAGCAAGTGATAAAAGTGAGCGTAAACGGTATTGCAATGTGTTGAAACAAGGCCTAGGGTTCATACTTTCGCTAGTGTAAGTCCTCTCAACAGTACTAACATAATTGGATCATCAAACTATCCCTCAACATGCAACAAAGAGTCACTCCAAAGTCACTAATAGCGGAGAACGAACGAAGAGATTATAGTAGGGTACGAAACCACCTCAAAGTTATTCTTTCCAACCATTGGGCTATTCCTATAAGTGTCACAAACAGCCCTAGAGTTCGTACTAGAATAACACCTTAAGACACAAATCAATCAAAACCCTAATGTCACCTAGATACTCCAATGTCACATCAAGTATCCGTTGGTATGATTATACGATATGCATCACACAATCTCAGATTCATCTATTCAACCAACACAAAGGACCTCAAAGAGTGCCCCAAAGTTCTACCGGAGAATCACGACGAAAACGTGTGCCAACCCCTATGCATAGGTTCATGGGTAGAACCCGCAAGTTGATCACCAAAACATACATCAAGTGAATCACGTGGTATCCCATTGTCACCACAGATACGCATGGCAAGACATACATCAAGTGTTCTCAAATCTTTAAAGACTCAATCTGATAAGATTACTTCAAAGGGGAAACTCAATTCATTACAAGAGAGAAGAGGGGGAGGAGAAACATAAGATCCAACTATAATAGCAAAGCTCGCGATACATTAAGATCATGCCAAATCAAGAACACGAGAGAGAGAGAGAGATCAAACACATAGCTACTGGTACATACCCTCAGCCCCGAGGGAGAACTACTCCCTCCTCGTCATGGAGAGCACTGGGATGATGAAGATGGCCACCGGAGAAGGATTCCCCCCTCCGGTAGGGTGCCGGAACGGGTCTAGATTGGTTTTCGCTGGCTACGGAGGCTTCTGGCGGCGGAACTCCCGATCTATTGTGCCTTCTGGAAGTTTTAGGGTATATGGAGTTATATAGGGAGAAGAAGCACGTCAGGGGAGTCACGAGGGCCACAGGAGGCAGGGGGCGCGCCCTAGGGTGGTGGGAGCGCCCCCTACCCTCGTGAGCTCCTCCTTCCTTCCTTGACGTAGGGTCCAAGTCCATGGGTGGCTTTCATTCTAAAAATAACTTCTCTAGTTGATTTCGTTCCGTTTCGACTCCGTCTGATATTCCTTTTCTTCAAAACACTGAAATAGGCGTAAAACAGCAAATCTGGGCTAGGCCTCTGGTTAATAGGTTAGTCCCAAAAATAATATAGAAGTGGATAATAAAGCCTAATATTGCCCAAAACAATAGATAATATAGCATGGAGCAATCAAAAATTATAGATACGTTGGAGACATATCAAGGAATAAATAAAAAAAGGCATAAAAAAAGAGAAGGCCCAAAAAAGAAAAAAGGCCATAAAAAAGAGAGAAGGCCCAAAAAATGAGAGAAAAAGAGAGAAGGGACAATGCTACTATCCTTTGCCACACTTGTGCTTCAAAGTAGCACCATAATCTTCATGATAGAGAGTCTCTTGTTTTGTCACTTTCATATACTAGTGGGAATTTTTCATTATAGAACTTGGCTTGTATATTCCAACAATGGGCCTCCTCAAGTGCCCTAGGTCTTCGTGAGCAAGCAAGTTGGATGCACACCCACTAGTTTCTTTTGTTGAGCTTTCATACATTTATAGCTCTAGTGCATCTGTTGCATGGCAATCCCTACTCCTTGCATTAACATCAATCGGTGGGCATCTCCATAGCCCATTGATTAGCCTCATTGATGTGAGACTTTCTCCTTTTTTTTCTTCTCCACATAACCCCCACATTATTCTATTCCACCCATAGTGCTATATCCATGGCTCGCGCTCATGTATTGAGTGAAAGTTTATAGGTTTGAGATTACTAAAGTATGAAACAATTGCTTGGCTTGTCATCGGGGTTGTGCATGATGAGAGAATTCTTGTGTGACGAAAATGAAACATGACTAAACTATATGATTTTGTAGGGATGAACTTTCTTTGGCCATGTTATTTTGAGAAGACATAATTGCTTAGTTAGTATGCTTGAAGTATTATCATTTTTATGTCAATATGAACTTTTGTCTTGAATCTTTCAGATCTGAATATTCATACCACAATTAAGAAGAATTACATTAAAATTATGCCAAGTAGCACTCGGCATCAAAAATTCTATTTTTATCATTTACCTACTCGAGGACAAGCAGGAATTAAGTTTGGGGATGCTTGATAGGTATCCAACATATCTATAATTTTTGATTGCTCCATGCTATATTATCTACTGTTTTGGACATTATTGGGCCTTACTATCCACTTTTATATTATTTTGGGACTAACCTATTAACCGGAGGCCTAGCCTAGAATTGTTGTTTTTTTTTCCTATTTCAGTGTTTCGAAGAAAAGGAATATCAAACGGAGTCGAAATGGAATGAAATCAACTAGAGAAGTTATTTTTGGAAAGAAATCTACCGGAAAAGCTTGGATTGCACGTCAGGAAAGAAGGGAGGTGCCCACGAGGGTGGGGGGCGCGCCCACCCCCCTAGGGCGCGCCCCCTGCCTCGTGGACCCCCTTCGGTCCACCGACGTGCTTCTTTCACCCATATATACCTACGTATCCTAAATCTTCCAGAACGCACAATAGATCGGGAGTTCCGCCACCAGAAGCCTCCGTAGCCACCGAAAGCCAATCTAGACCCGTTCCGGCACCTTGCTGGAGGGGGCAATCCTTCTCCGGTGCCATCTTCATCATCCCGGTGCTCTCCATGATGAGGAGGGAGTAGTTCTCCCTCGGGGCTGAGGGTATGTACCAGTAGCTATGTGTTTGATCTCTCTCTCTCTCTCGTGTTCTTGAGGTGATACGATCTTGATGTATCGCGAGCTTTGCTATTATATTTGGATCCTATGATGTTTCCTCCCCCCTCTACTCTCTTGTAATGAATTGAGTTTCCCCTTTGAAGTAATCTTATCGGATTGAGTCTTTAAAGATTTGAGCACACTTGATGTATGTCTTGTCGTGCGTATCTGTGGTGACAATGGGATACCACGTGATTCAATTGATGTATGTTTTGGTGATCAACTTGCGGGTTCTGCCCATGAACCTATGCATAGGGGTTGGCACACGTTTTCGTCATGATTCTCCGGTAGAAACTTTGGGGCACTCTTTGAGGTTCTATGTGTTGGTTGAATAGATGAATCTGAGATTGTGTGATGCATATCGTATAATCCTACCCACGGATATTTGAGGTGACATTGGAGTATCTAGGTGACATTAGGGTTTTGGTTGATTTGTGTCTTAAGGTGTTATTCTAGTACGAACTATAGGGCTGTTTGTGACACTTATAGGAATAGCCCAACGGATTGATTCTAAAGAATAACTTTGAGGTGGTTTCGTACCCTACCATAATCTCTTCGTTCGTTCTCCGCTATTAGTGACTTTGGAGTGACTCTTTGTTGCATGTTGAGGGATAGTTATGTGATCCAATTATGTTAGTATTGTTGAGGGAACTTACACTAGCGAAAGTATGAACCCTAGGCCTTGTTTCCTATCATTGCAATACCGTTTACGCTCACTTTTATCATTCGTTACCTTGCTGTTTTTATATTTTCAGATTACAAAAGCTATTATCTACCATCCATATACCACTTGTATCACCATCTCTTCGCCGAACTAGTGCATCTATACAATTTACCATTGTATTGGGTGTGTTGGAGACACAAGAGACTCTTTGTTATTTGGTTGCAGGGTTGCTTGAGAGAGACCATCTTCATACTACGCCTCCTACGGATTGATAAACCTTAGGTCATCCACTAGAGGGAAATTTTCTACTGTCCTACAAACCTCTGCACTTGGAGGCCCAACAACGTCTACAAGAAGAAGGTTGTGTAGTAGACATCAACTATCACCAGAGAGGAGGCAGATGAGTACGAGAGGAGAGCGGAGGCCGCTTGTCGCCACGCTACAGCTTAGCAGGCGATAGCCGCTGCATCGCAGTACGACCCCTGCTACTATTATGGATATCCGCCAGGCCAGCCATGGCCATAGACCAACTTAGGCCAAAACCCTAAGCTTGCGGGAGTGCGTATTTCCCACCGACATTACATTTATGTTCACACACTCATTGCTAGATATCGGTGCTCATACTTTTTCATTTGTATCATCCATGCTAGTTTATTTCCTTTTTATGCTTTCTTCTTGTGTGTTTAATAAACCTTAAGAAAAAACAAAAAAATAGCTGTAGCTTTTAGCTAGTTTTAATTTCCATGCTTGTAGTAGTAATTAAAAAGAAAACCCAAAAATATTTCCTGTTCTTCTTTTGCTTGTTGGGAGCTTTCCCGTGTAAATAGTTTTACTTCTTTTCTTTTCTTTGGGGTCGATAGGAGAAGACCATGATTAAATTGTTGAAGTGGCTCTTATATGCATAAATGTTGATCTGACAAAAGAGCCCATATTGCCTTTTCTTCTCCTGTTTATTGAATGCTTGCAGATTCCAGCTTAGTCCAATGCGCGTGCACTATTATTATTATTCACACTATTCGGTCGTGCATGTTGGGGACAGTTGCAGAAAACAAAAATTTTCTTACGGTTTCACCAAGATCCATCTAGGAGTTAATCTAGCAACGAGTGATCGGATTGCATCTACATACCTTTGGAGATCACGCGCGGAAGCGTTCAAAGAACGGGGATGAGGAAGGCGTACTCGACGTGATCCAAATCACCGGAGATCCTAGCGCCGAACGGACGGCACCTCCGCGTTCAACACACGTACGGTCAGCATAACGTCTCCTTCTTCTTGATCCAGCAAGGGGGAAGGAGAGGTTGAGGAAGATGGCTCCAGCAGCAGCACGACGGTGTGGTGGTGGTGGAGCTACAGTACTCCGGCAGGGCTTCGCCAAGCACAATGGAGGAGGAGGATGTGTTGGAGAGGGAGAGGGAGGCACCAAAGGCGTGGGGTGAGAAGTCCTCCATCTCCCCACTATATATAGGAGGGCCAAGGGGGGGGCGCCGGCCCTAGGAGATCCAATCTCCTAAGGGGGCGGCGGCCAAGGGAGGAATCCCTCCTCCCCAAGGCACCTAGGAGGTGCCTTCCCCCTTTGGGACTCTTCCCTTCTTGAACCCTAGGCGCATGGGCCTCTTGGGGCTGGTTCCCTTGGCCCATGTAGGCCAAGGCGCACACCCCTACAGCCCATGTGGCCCCCCGGGGCAGGTGGCCCCACCCGGTGGACCCCCGGGACCCTTCCGGTGGTCCCGGTACAATACCGGTGACCCCGAAACTTGTCCCGATGCCCGAAATAGCACTTCCTATATATACTTCTTTACCTCCGGACCATTCCAGAACTCCTCATGACGTCCGGGATCTCATCCGGGACTCTGAACAACATTCGGGTTACTGCATATACATATCCCTACAACCCTAGCGTCACCGAACCTTAAGTGTGTAGACCCTACGGGTTCGGGAGACATGTAGACATGACCGAGACGACTCTCCGGCCAATAACCAACAGCGGGATCTGGATACCCATGTTGGCTCCCACATGCTCCTCGATGATCTCATCGGATGAACCACGATGTCGAGGATTCAAGCAACCCCGCATACAATTCCCTTCGTCAATCGGTATGTTACTTGCCCGAGATCCGATCGTCGGTATCCCAATACCTCGTTCAATCTCGTTACCGGCAAATCACTTTACTCATACCATAATGCATGATCCCGTGACCAGACACTTGGTCACTTTGAGCTCATTATGATGATGCATTACCGAGTGGGCCCAGTGATACCTCTCCGTCATACGGAGTGACAAATCCCAGTCTTGATCCGTGTCAACCCAACAGACACTTTCGGAGATACCCGTAGTATACCTTTATAGTCACCTAGTTACGTTGTGACGTTTGGTACACCCAAAGCACTCCTACGGTATCCGGGAGTTACACGATCCCATGGTCTAAGGAAAAGATACTTGACATTGGAAAACTCTAGCAAACGAACTATACGATCTTGTGCTATGTTTCGGATTGGGTATTGTCCATCACATCATTCTCCTAATGATGTGATCTCGTTATCAATGACATCCAGTGTCCATAGTCAGGAAACCATGACTATCTGTTGATCAACGAGCTAGTCAACTAGAGGCTTACTAGGGACATGTTGGTGTCTATTATTCACACATGTATTACGATTTCCGGATAACACAATTATAGCATGAATAAAGACAATTAACATGAACAAGGAAATATAATAATAATGCTTTTATTATTGCCTCTAGGGCATATTTCCAACAGTCTCCCACTTGCACTAGAGTCAATAATCTAGTTACATGTGATGAATCGAACATCCATGGAATTCTGGTGTTGATCATGTTTTGCTCTAGGGAGAGGTTTAGTCAACGGATCTGCTATATTCAGGTCCGTATGTACTTTACAAATATCTATGTCTCCATCTTGAACATTTTCACGAATGGAGTTGAAGCGACGCTTGATGTGCCTCGTCTTCTTGTGAAACCTGGGCTCCTTGGCAAGTGCAATAGCTCCAGCGTTGTCACAGAAGAGTTTGATTGGCCCCGACGCATTGGGTATGACTCCTAGGTCGGTGATGAACTCCTTCACCCAAATTGCTTTGCTGCCTCCGAGGCTGCCATGTACTCCGCTTCACATGTAGATCCCGCCACGACGCTCTGCTTGCAACTGCACCAGCTTACTGCCCCACCATTCAAAATATACACGTATCCAGTTTGTGACTTAGAGTCATCCAGATCTGTGTCGAAGCTAGCGTCGACGTAACCTTTTACGACGAGCTCTTCGTCACCTCCATAAACGAGAAACATTTCCTCAGTCCTTTTCAGGTACTACATGATATTCTTGACCGCTTTCCAGTGTTCCTTGCCGGGATTACTTTGGTACCTACCTACCAAACTTACGGCAAGGTTTACATCAGGTCTGGTACACAACATGGCATACATAATAGAACCTATGGCTGAGGCATAGGGGATGACACTCATCTCTTCTATATCTTCTGCCGTGGTCAGACATTGAGCTGAGCTCAATTTCACACCTTGCAACACAGGCAAGAACCCCTTCTTAGACTGATCCATATTGAACTTCAACATCTTATCAAGGTATGTGCTTTGTGAAAGACCTATGAGGCGTCTTGATCTATCTCTGTAGATCTTGATGCCTAATATATAAGCAGCTTCTCCAAGCTCCTTCATTGAAAAACTTTTATTCAAGTAGGCCTTAATGTTGTCCAAGAGTTCTATATCATTTCCCATCAAAAGTATGTCATCTACATATAATATGAGAAATGCTACAGAGCTCCCACTCACTTTCTTGTAAACGTAGGCTTCTCCATAAGTCTGCGTAAACCCAAACGCTTTGATCATCTCATCAAAGCGAATGTTCAAACTCCGAGATGCTTGCACCAGCCCATAAATCGAGCGTTGGAGCTTGCACACCTTGTCAGCATTCTTAGGATCGACAAAACCTTCCGGCTGCATCATATACAATTCTTCGTTAAGGAAACCATTAAGGAATGCCGTTTTGACGTCCCTTTGCCATATTTCATAATCATAGAATGCGGCAATTGCTAACATGATTCGGACGGACTTTAGCTTCGCTACCGGTGAGAAAGTCTCATCGTAGTCAACCCCTTGAACTTGTCGATAACCCTTAGCGACAAGCCGAGCTTTATAGATGGTCACATTACCATCCGCGTCTGTCTTCTTCTTAAAGATCCATTTATTTTCTATGGCTCGCCACTCAACTGACAAGTCAGTCAAAGTCCATACTTCGTTTTCATACATGGATCCTATCTCGGATTTCATGGCTTCCAGCCATCTGTCGGAATCCGGGCCCGCCATCGCTTCTTCATAGTTCGAAGGTTCACTGTTGTCCAACAACATGATTTCCAAGACAGGGTTGCCGTACCACTCTGGTGCGGAACGTGTCCTTGTGGACCTTCGAAATGCAGTAGGAGCTTGATCAGAAGTATCTTGATCATTATCATTAACTTCCTCTCTAGTCGGTGCAGGCACCTCAGGAACATTTTCTTGAGTTGCGCCGTTTTCCGGTTCAAGAGGTAATACTTCATCAAGGTCTACTTTCCTCCCACTTACTTCTTTCGAGAGAAACTCTTTCTCTAGAAAGGATCCATTCTTGGCAACAAAGATCTTGCCTTTGGATCTGAGGTAGAAGGTATACCCAATAGTTTCTTTAGGGTATCCTATGAAGACGCATTTTTCCGACTTGGGTTCGAGCTTTTCAGGTTGAAGTTTCTTGACATAAGCATCGCATCCCCAAACTTTTAGAAACAACAGCTTAGGTTTCTTCCCAAACCATAATTCATACGGTGTCGTCTCAACGGATTTCGACGGAGCCCTATTTAAAGTGAATGCGGCCGTCTCTAAAGCATAGCCCCAAAAAGAAAGCGGTAAATCGGCAAGAGACATCATAGATCGCACCATATCTAATAGAGTGCGATTATGACGTTCGGACACACCATTATGCTGAGGTGTTCCAGGCGGCGTGAGTTGTGAAACTATTCCACATTTTCTTAAGTGCGTGCCAAACTCGTGACTCAAGTATTCTCCTCCGCGATCTGATCACAGGAACTTGATTTTCCTATCACATTGATTCTCAACCTCACTCTGAAATTCCTTGAACTTTTCAAAGGTTTCAGACTTGTGTTTCATTAAGTAGACATACCCATATCTACTCAAGTCATCAGTGAGGGTGAGAACATAACGATAGCCACCGCGAGCCTCAACACTCATTAGACCACACACAGCAGTATGTATGATTTCCAATAAGTTGGTTGCTCGCTCCATTGTTCCTGAGAACGGAGTCTTGGTCATTTTACCCATGAGGCATGGTTCGCACGTGTCAAATGATTCGTAATCAAGAGACTCTAAAAGTCCATCAGCATGGAGCTTCTTCATGCGTTTGACACCTATGTGACCAAGGTGGCAGTGCCACAAGCATGTGGGACTATCATTATCAATCTTACATCTTTTGGTACTCACACTATGAACATGTGTAGCATTACGCTCGAGATTCATTAAGAATAAACCATTCACCATCGGAGCATGACCATAAAACATATCTCTCATATAAATAGAACAACCATTATTCTCAGATTTAAATGAGTAGCCATCTCGAATTAAACGAGATCCTGATACAATGTTCATGCTCAAAGCTGGCACTAAATAACAATTCTTAAGGTTTAAAACTAATCCCGAAGGTAAATGTAGAGGTAGCGTGCCGACGGTGATCACATTGACCTTGGAACCATTCCCGACTCGCATCGTCACCTCGTCCTTCGCCAGTCTTCGCTTATTCCACAGCTCCTGTTTTGAGTTACAAATGTGAGAAACCGCACCGGTATCAAATACCCAGGAGCTACTACGAATACTGGTAAGGTACACATCAATTACATGTATATCACATATACCTTTCTTTTTGCCGGCCTTCTTGTCCGCTAAGTACTTGGGGCAGTTCCGCTTCCAGTGACCACTTCCCTTGCAATAAAAGCACTCAGTCTCGGGCTTGGGTCCATTCTTTGGCTTCTTCCCGGCAGCTTGCTTCCCGGGCGCGGCAACTCCCTTGCCATCCTTCTTGAAGTTCTTCTTACCCTTGCCTTTCTTGAACTTAGTGGTTTTATTCACCATCAACACTTGATGTTCCTTTTTGACTTCTACCTCTGCTGATTTCAGCATTGCAAATAATTCGGGAATGGTCTTTTCCATCCCCTGCATATTGAAGTTCATCACAAAGCTCTTGTAGCTCGGTGGAAGCGACTGGAGGATTCTGTCAATGACCGCGTCATCCGGGAGATTAACTCCCAGTTGAGTCAAGCGGTTATGTAACCCAGACATAGTGAGTATGTGCTCACTGACAGAACTGTTTTCCTCCATCTTACAGCTGAAGAATTTGTCGGAGACTTCATATCTCTTGACCCGGGCATGAGCTTGAAAAACCATTTTCAGCTCTTCGAACATCTCATATGCTCCATGTCTCTCAAACGCTTTTGGAGCCCCGGCTCTAAGCTGTAAAGCATGCCGCACTGAACGAGGGAGTAGTCATCAACACGTGTCTGCCAAGCGTTCATAACGTCTTGGTTCTATGGGACGGGTGCGTCACCTAGCGGTGCTTGTAGGACATAATCTTTCTTGGCAGCTATGAGGATGATCCTCAGGTTCCGGACCCAGTCCGTATAGTTGCAGCCATCGTCTTTCATCTTGATTTTCTCTAGGAACACGTTGAAGTTGAGGACTACGTTGGCCATTTGATCTACAAGACATATTGTAAAGATTTTAGACTAAGTTCATGATAATTAAGTTCATCTAATCAAATTATACAATGAACTCCCACTTAGACAGACATCCCTCTAGTCATCTAAGTATAACATGATCCGAGTTGACTAGGCCGTGTCCGATCATCACGTGAGACGGACTAGTCAACATCGGTGAACATCTTCATGTTGATCGTATCTTCTATACGACTCATGCTCGACCTTTCAGTCTTCTGTGTTCCGAGGCCATGTCTGTACATGCTAGGCTCGTCAAGTCAACCTAAGTGTTTGCATGTGTAAATCTGTCTTACACCCGTTGTATGTGAATGTTAGAATCTAACACCCGATCATCACATGGTGCTTCGAAACAACGTACTGTCGCAACGGTGCACAGTTAGGGGGAACACTTTCTTGAAATTATTATGAGGGATCATCTTATTTACTACCATCGTTCTAAGTAAACAAGATGCAAAACATGATAAACATCACATGCAATCAAATAATAATAGTGACATGATATGGCCAATATCACATAGCTCCTTTGATCTCCATCTTGGGGCTCCATGATCATCTTGTCACCGGCATGACACCATGATCTCCATCATCATGATCTCCATCATCGTGTCTCCATGAAGTTGCTCGCCAACTATTACTTCTACTACTATGGCTAACGCGTTTAGCAATAAAGCAAAGTAATTTACATGGCGTTTCTCAATGACACGTAGGTCATACAAAAATAAAGACAACTCCTATGGCTCCTGCCGGTTGTCATACTCATCGACATGCAAGTCGTGATTCCTATTACAATAGCATGAACATCTCATACATCACATATATATCATTCATCATTCATCACAACTTTGGCCATATCATATCACAAAGCACTTTCTGCAAAAACAAGTTAGACGTCTTCTAATTGTTGTTGCAAGTTTTACGTGGCTGAAATAGGGTTCTAGCAAGAACGTTTTCTTACCTACGTGAAAGCCACAATGTGATTTGTCAACTTCTATTTACCCTTCATAAGGACCCTTTTCATCGAATCCGCTCCAACTAAAGTGGGAGAGACAGACACCCGCCAGCCACCTTATGCAACTTGTGCATGTTAGTCGATGGAACCGGTCTCACGTAAGCGTACGTGTAAGGTTGGTCCGGGCCGCTTCATCCCACAATACCGCTGAAGCAGGATAAGACTAGTAGCGGCAAGAAAGTTGACAACATCTACGCCCACAAAAAAATTGTGTTCTACACATGCAAGAGAACTACGCATAGACTTAGCTCTGATACCACTGTTGGGGAACGTTGCAGAAAACAAAAATTTTCTTACGGTTTCACCAAGATCCAACTAGGAGTTCATCTAGCAACGAGTGATCGGATTGCATCTACATACCTTTATAGATCACGCGCGGAAGCGTTCAAAGAACGGGGATGAGGAAGGCGTACTCGACGTGATCCAAATCACCGGAGATCCTAGCGCCGAACGGACGGCACCTCCGCGTTCAACACACGTACGGTTAGCGTAAAGTCTCCTTCTTCTTGATCCAGCAAGGGGGAAGGAGAGGTTGAGGAAGATGGCTCCAGCAGCAGCACGACGGCGTGGTGGTGGTGGAGCTGCAGTACTCCGGCAAGGCTTCGCCAAGCACTATGGAGGAGGAGGATGTGTTGGAGAGGGAGAGGGAGGAACCAAAGGCGTGGGGTGAGAAGTCCTCCATCTCCCCACTATATATAGGAGGGCCAAGGGGGGGGCGCCGGCCCTAGGAGATCCAATCTCCTAGGGGGGCGGCGGCCAAGGGAGGAATCCCTCCTCCCCAAGGCACCTAGGAGGTGCCTTCCCCCTTTGGGACTCTTCCCTTCTTGAACCCTAGGCGCATGGGCCTCTTGGGGCTGGTGCCCTTGGCCCATGTAGGCCAAGGCGCACACCCCTACAGCCCATGTGGCCCCCCGGGGCAGGTGGCCCCACCCGGTGGACCCCCGGGACACTTCGGGTGGTCCCGGTACAATACCGGTGACCCCGAAACTTGTCCCGATGCCCGAAATAGCACTTCCTATATATACTTCTTTACCTCTGGACCATTCCGGAACTCCTCGTGACGTCCGGGATCTCATCCGGGACTCCGAACAACATTCGGGTTACTACATATACATATCCCTACAACCCTAGCGTCACCGAACCTTAAGTGTGTAGACCCTACGGGTTCGGGAGACATGTAGACATGATCGAGACGACTCTCCGTCCAATAACCAACAGCGGGATCTGGATACCCATGTTGGCTCCCACATGCTCCTCGATGATCTCATCGGATGAACCACGATGTCGAGGATTCAAGCAACCCCGCATACAATTCCCTACGTCAATCGGTATGTTACTTGCCTGAGATCCGATCGTCGGTATCCCAATACCTCGTTCAATCTCGTTACCGGCAAGTAACTTTACTCGTACCGTAATGCATGATCCCATGACCAGACACTTGGTCACTTTGAGCTCATTATGATGATGCATTACCGAGTGGGCCCAGTGATACCTCTCCGTCATACGGAGTGACAAATCCCAGTCTTGATCCGTGTCAACCCAACAAACACTTTCGGAGATACCTGTAGTATACCTTTATAGTCACCCAGTTACGTTGTGATGTTTGGTACACCCAAAGCACTCCTACGGTATCCGGGAGTTGCACGATCTCATGGTCTAAAGAAAAGATACTTGACATTGGAAAACTCTAGCAAACGAACTATACGATCTTGTGCTATGTTTAGGATTGGGTCTTGTCCATCACATCATTCTCCTAATGATGTGATCTCGTTATCAATGACATCCAATGTCCATAGTCAAGAAACCATGACTATCTGTTGATCAACGAGCTAGTCAACTAGAGGCTTACTAGGGACATGTTGGTGTCTATTATTCACACATGTATTACGATTTCCGGATAACACAATTATAGCATGAATAAAGACAATTATCATGAATAAGGAAATATAATAATAATGCTTTTATTATTGCCTCTAGGGCATATTTCCAACAGTGCAAGTGAAGGGCAATTATGACGATATATGATGGACTGACTGAGATGAGAAAAGCTGGTATGAACTCGACCTCTTTTGTTTTTGTAAATATGATTAGTTCATTGTTCCTGATTCAGCCTATTATGAATAAACATGTTTGCAATGACAACTAGAGATCATAGTTCTTGTGCCATGCTCGATTAGCTATGAGTTATAATGGTTTACCTTGCGTGCCAACATGCTATTGAAATGGTTATGATGTGGTATGATAGGGTGGTATCCTCCTGTAGATGATTTAAGTGACTTGACTTGGCGCATGTTCACGCATGTAGTTGAAACAAAATCAACATAGCCTTCACGATATTTATTTTCATGGTGGATTATATCCTACTCATGCTTGCATTCGGTGTTGATTAATTTTAATGCATGTTCATGACTATTGTCGCTCTCTAGCTGGTCGCTTCCCAGTCTTTTGCTAGCCTTCACCTGTACTAAGCGGAATACTGCTTGTGCATCCAATCCCTTAAACCCCAAAGTTATTCCACATGAGTCCACTATACCTACCTATATACGGTATCTACCTGCCGTTCCAAGTAAATTTTTATGTGCCAAACTCTAAACCTTCAAATAAATATCCTGTTTTGTATGCTTGAATAGCTCATGTATCAACTAGGGCTGTCTGTATCTTCCATGTTAGGCGGGTTATTCTCAAGAGGAGTGGACTCCGCTCCTCACTCACGAGGTAAATGTCTGGTCACCGGGATGCCTAGTCCCATGCTTTATGAAAACTAAATCAAAATAATTGAAAACAAAACTCCCCCTGGGACTCTTGTTAGTTGGAGGCACTCGTTGTTTCGAGCAAGCCATGGATTGATGCTTGTTGGTGGAAGGGGGAGTATAAACTTTACCATTCTGTTTGGGAACCGCCTATAATGTGTGTAGCATGGAAGATATCGCCATCTCTTGGTTGTTATGTTGACAATGAAAGTATACCGCTCAAAATATTATTTACCTCTGTTTCAAAACCGAGCTCTGGCACCTCTACAAATCTCTGCTTCCCTCTATGAAGGGCCTATCTATTTACTTTTATGTTGAGTCATCATCCTATTATTAAAAAGCACCAGTTGGAGAGCACCGCTGTCATTTGCATTCATTAATGTTAGTTTACATTGAGTATGACTTGACTGGGTCTCTTTTACCATGAATTACAATGTCTAGTCAGTCCTTGGTCTTTAAAGGTGCTCTGCATTTATGTTTTGCGGTCTCAGAAAGGGCTAGCGAGATACCACCTTGTTATATCATATTATGATTGTTTTGAGGAAGTGTTGTCATCCGAGATTTATTAATATTGCTCGCTAGTTGATTATGCTATTGATATGAGTAAACTTGAGACCTAAGCCTTATTGCGAATGTGGCTAGTTATAATCTTTGCTAAAAACTTGAATGCTGGCTTTACATATTTACAACAACAAGAGCAAACAGAGTTTGTAAAAGTTTTTCTTTATCACTTTCAGTTTGTCAACTAAATTGCTTGAGGACAAGCAAAGGTTTAAGCTTGGGGAAGTTGATACGTCTCTGTCGTATCTACTTTTCCAAACACTTTTGCCCTTGTTTTGGACTCTAAGTTGCATGATTTGAATGGAACTAACCCGGACTGACGCTGTTTTCAACAGAATTACCATGGTGTTATTTATGTGTAGAAACAAACGTTCTCAGAATGACCTGAAACTTCACGGAGCAACTTTTTGGAAAATATAAAAAATACCTACAAAAGATGAAGGCCATGGGGCCCACCACCTCTCCACGAGGGTGTGGGGCGCGCCTGCCCCCCTAGGGCACGCTCCCCTACCTCATGGCCCCCCTGGTCCCTCTCCGACTCCAACTCCAACTCTATATATTGTGTTTCGAGGAGAAAAAAAATCAGAGAGAAGAATTCATCGCGTTTTACGATACGAAGCTGCCACCAAGCCCTAAAACCTCTCGGGAGGGCTGATCTGGAGTCCGTTCGAGGCTCCGGAGAGGGGAATCCATCGCCATCGTCATCATCAACCATCCTCCATCACCAATTTCATGATGCTCACCGCCGTGCATGAGTAATTCCATCGTAGGCTTGCTGGACGGTGATGGGTTGGATGGGATCTATCATGTAATCGAGTTAGTTTTGTTAGGGTTTGATCCCTAGTATCCACTATGTTCTGAGATTGATGTTGCTATGACTTTGCTATGCTTAATGCTTGTCACTAGGGCCCGAGTGCCATGATTTCAGATCTGAACCTATTATGTTTTCATCAATATATGAGTGTTCTTGATCCTATCTTGCAAGTCTATAGTCACCTATTATGTGTTATGATCCATTAACCCCGAAGTGACAATAATCGGGATACTTACCGGTGATGACCGTAGTTTGAGGAGTTCATGTATTCACTATGTATTAATGCTTTGTTCCGGTACTCCATTAAAAGGAGGCCTTAATATCCCTTAGTTTCCGTAAGGACCCCGCTGCCACGGGAGGGTAGGACAAAAGATGTCTTGCAAGTTCTTTTCCATAAGCACGTATGACTATATTCGGAATACATGCCTACATTACATTGATGAACTGGAGCTAGTTCTGTGTCACCCTAGGTTATGACTGTTACATGATGAACCGCATCTGGCATAATTCTCCATCACCGATCCATTGCCTACGAGCTTTCCATATATTGTTCTTCACTTATTTACTTTCCCGTTGCTATTGCTGTCATCACTACAAAATACCAAATACATTACTTTTACTATTGTTACCTTTTTCTACCGTTACCACTACTATCATATTACTTTGCTACCAAATACTTTGCTGCATATACTAAGTTTCCAGGTGTGGTTGAATTGACAACTCAGCTGCTAATACTTGAGAGTATTCTTTGGCTCCCCTTGTGTCGAATCAATAAATTTGGGTTGAATACTTTACCCTCGAAAACTGTTGCGATCCCCTATACTTGTGGGTTATCAATACGTCTCCAACGTATCTATAATTTATGAAGTATTCATGCTATTATATTATCAACCTTAGATGTTTTTTATGCATTTATATGCTATTTTATATGATTTTTGGGACTAACCTATTAACCTAGTGCCCAGTGCCAGTTTCTGTTTTTCCTTGTTTTTGAGTTTTACAGAAAAGGAATATCAAACAGAGTCCAATTGACGTGCCAATTTTTGACAATTTTTTATGGACCAAAAGAAGACCCCGGAGTAAAAGAGTTGGGCCAGGAGAGTCCCGGGGCGTCCACGAGGGTGGGGGCGCGCCCCCCCCCCCCCCCCTAGGCACGTGAGCCTGCCTCGTGGAAGCCTCGGGCACCTCCTTGACGTGAGACCGACGCCAAAAAATCCTATAAATATAGAAACCTCGGAAAATTAACCGAGATCGGGAGTTCCACCGCCATAAGCCTCTGTAGCCACCGAAAACCAATCTAGGCCCTCTCTGGCACCCTGCTGGAGGGCTCCATCATCACCGGAGGGCATGGAGGAGGATCCCAGAGGGGCCATTATTGTCATGAAGGCCAAGGACCAGAGGGAGAACCTCTCCCCATCCAAGGGGAGGCCACGGAGGAGAAAGCACAATGGGGAGAACCTCTCCTCCTCTCTCTTGGTGGCACCGGAGTGCCATCGGGAGGGGAATCATCGCCGCGGTGATCGTCTTCATCAACATCACCATCCTCATCTCTTTTACGTGGTCCACTTTCCCGCACCCCGCTGTAATCCCTACTTGAACATGGTGCTTTATGCCACATATTATGATCCAATGATGTGTTGCCATCCTATGATGTTTTGAGTAGATATCCTTTGTCTTTGGGTTGATTCCTGATCTAGATTGGTATGAGTTGTATGTTTTACTTTGATGCTGTCCTATGGTGCCCTTCGTGCCGGGCAAGCGTGAGGGGTCCCCGCTGTAGGGTGTTGCAATATGTTTATGATTCGCTTATAGTGGGTTGCGTGAGTGACTGAAACACAAACCCGAGAAAGGGGGTTATTGCGTATGGGATAAAGAGGACTTGATGCTTTAATGCTATGGTTGGGTTTTACCTTAATGATCTTTAGTAGTTGCAGATGCTTGCTAGAGTTCCAATCATAAGTGCATATAATCCAAGTAGAGAAAGTATGTTAGCTTATGCCTCTCCCTCATATGAAAATGCAATAGTGATTACCGGTCTTGTTAACAATTGCCTAGGACAATTCTGCACATCGATCCACCATTATTCCACACTCGCTATTTATAATACTTAGTAATATATTCTAACTTTATGATAACAGCACCTACTTTCATATTTTAGCTCTCCGATATCATACAAAGTTATCCACCTCATACCCACAACGTAGTTTTATTTCTCGTTTCTAGTTGGAAGCAAACATTCGGTGTACATAGAGTCATATCAGTGGCAGATAGGGCTTGAGAGAATATTGATCTTACCTTTAGCTCCTTGTGGGTTCGACACTCCATACTTATCAATTCCACCTTTGGAAATTTCTATGATGATTCCCTGCACTTGCGGACTATCAGTAGACAACGATATTGAATCCGACTTCACCCCTGAGCGGGAACAAGAAGAGCCGGAAGAAGAAGAAGTTACTATTGCAGATGACTTGTCAATGCTTGAACGATTACGTAAAGGTGGCCTTCCACATGATGATGCATTTATTAATGATGATGATGAGCACATCATTACCGATACTGATGATGATGATGCTTTTATTAATAATGATGATGAGCACGTCATTACCGATAGTGATTATTAGGTATTAAAATTTTTTATGTTGTACTTGATTTATATAGTTATTTGTATGATTGTATGATTTATATAGTTGGTATTTATAATTTTCTTACTTTGTATGATTGTTTCTTATACATAGTGCCATGGTCTTGATGTCCGTCCCGGTCGGCCCTCGTCCGCTTTATGATTCGGATGTGGTAAATTCTCTTTCATAACTATTTGTTGCGTTTCGCATTTATGACAATTATGGCCATCAAGTTGACATAGAGATATTTTAATCTAGGAGGTATGTGAACCGGAATTTGAAATGAACCCTCTTGTCAAGAAGTTAAATTTAGTTGAAAAAGAAAATGAGTATTTGAAAGGAAAATTAAAAGAATTGAAGAAGAGAAGATGACATTAGAGTTGTATGTTGCCGATGTCATCGATGATCACAAGATGAAGATGAATGCAATGAGCTTGAAGATGGATGCAATGCGCCTGAAGCTTAAGAAGATTAGAAAATATGCCATTGATAATGAGGCTTGGTATCATTATGCCGTTGGATCAATTGTTACCTTAGTTGTGATCTTCATCACATTTGTTGTGATGAGGGTAAGTTTTCTCTAGTGTTTTGCTTTACAAATGGATAATTAGCTTATTTTCCTCCTAAATGGCATAATTACCTAAGTTAGATAAACAAATGAGCTATACTTAGCTTATTAAGTTCATTTATGACATACTTAGCATACTTAGGTAAAAAATGGCATGATAATCTTTGTTAGCTCCAAAATGATATAGATTTAGCTTATTTTCCTTGAAAATGACATAATAACCTTACTAAGCTCCAAAATGACCTATTTACCTAGCTTAGCTCTAAAATGACCTACACTTAGCATTTTTACCTAGCTTAGCAATAAAATGACATTTTTACCTACCTTAGTTAGAAAAAGATAAAGAAGAGGAGAGGAGAAAAAGAAAGAGAGAAAAAAATCTTCTTCTTCTTCTTCTAACTAGTCTTCTTCTTCTTCTAACTTTCATGTTTCCCAATTTGCAGATTTGCTTTACATGAGGAAGCTTGGATTCATGGAGTGTACTATTCTTCTGGTGCTTCCTTGTTGTTTATGAAAACTTGTTTGGATATGTATGTCTATATGGATATGTTGTTGGAAACTTGTTTCTGGTTATGTATATATGGATATGTTTGACTTTGTTGAACTATGTTGTTGGATTTGATGAAATATGTTGTTGGACATGTTGTTGGATATGTATGCATGTATATCTGTGTTTGAAACCATGTATAATTAATGGGATTTAAATAAAGACATGGGATATATAGCCTCTTTGCTGTCCGCTAGCAGACGGTAAAGAGCTTTGCCGTCTGCTAGCAGACGGTAAAGAGCTCTGCCGTCTGCTAGCAGACAGCAAAGAGGACACGTGGCAGTCACCTGTGCAAACTGGGAACACTGGCTTCCTATTTGGTCATTTTGTCATCTGCTGGCAGACGGTAAAGTGACCAGCTATGCCGTCTGCGAGCAGATGGCAAAGATTCAAACATCTTTGCCGTCTGCTGGTAGATGACATAGCTGGACACATGGCAGCTTCCCAGTGCTGCCTAGCTGAGCTCTTTGCCATCTGTCAGTGGACAGCATAGAGCTTCGACTCTTTGCCGTCCGCTGGCAGACGTCAAAGAGCGACGTTAACCCCCTAACGGCTCTCACGCCACCGCACTGCCGTCCGCTGTCTTTGCCATCTGCTGGCCTCATATGGCGGACGGCATAATCCTTTGTCATCCGCTTCTAGGAAGCGAACGGCAAAGAAGGCCTTTGCTGGCACGTGTTCATCCGGACAGTTTGTCGTCCGCTAGGGGACGGCAAAGAAGTTTGCCGTCCATGATCTATGCCTTTGTTGTCTGCCATGGCGGATGGCAAAGAAGCTGATTCCAGTAGTGATATGCTTTGATCACTTTATCAAAGCATATATTCCAACTCCGAGATGCTTGCACCAGTCCATAGATGAATCGCTGGAACTTGCTCACTTTTTTAGCACCTTTAGGATCGACAAAACCGTCTTGTTGCATCATATACAACTCTTCTTTTAAGAAATCCATGAAGGTATATAGTTTTGACATCCATTTGCCAGATTTCATAAAATGCGGCAATTGCTAACATGATTCGGCAGCTTTTAAGCATCGATACGAGTGAGAAAATCTCATCGTAGTCAACACCTTGAACTTGTCGAAAACATTTTGCGACAATTCAAGCTTTGTAGATAGTAACACTACTATCATTGTACGTCTTCCTCTTGAAGATCCATTTATTCTTAATGACTCACCGATCATCGGGCAAGTCAATCAAAGTCCATACTTTGTTCTCATACAGGGATCCCATCTCAGATTTCATGGTCTCAAACCATTTCGCGGAATCTAGGCTCATCATCGCTTCCTCATAGTTCGTAGGTTCGTCATGGTCAAGTAACATGACATCCAGAACAGGATTACCGTACCACTATGGTGCGGATCTCACTCTGGTTGACCTACGAGGTTCGGTAGTAACTTGATCTGAAGTTACATCATCATTAGCTTCCTCACTAATTGGTGTAGGAGTCACAGGAATAGATTTCTGTGATGAACTACTTTCCAATAAGGGAGAAAGTACAGTTACCTCATCAATTTCTACTTTCCTCCCGCTCACTTCTTTCGAGAGAAACTCCTTCTCTAGAAAGGATCCATTCTTAGCAACGAATGTCTTACCTTTGGATCTGTGATAGAAGGTGTACCCAACTGTCTCCTTTGGGTATCTTATGAAGACACATTTCTCCAATCTGGGTTTGAGCTTATCAGGATGAAACTTTTTCACATAAGCATCGCAACCCCAAACTTTAAGAAACGACAACTTTGGTTTCTTGCCAAACCACAGTTCATATGGCGTCGTCTCAACGGATTTAGATGGTGCCCTTTCTAACATGAATGCAGTTGTCTCTAATGCATAACCCCCAAACGGTAGTGGTAAATCGGTAAGAGACATCATAGATTGCACCATATCTAATATAGTACGGTTATGATGTTTGGACACACCATTACACTGTGGTGTTCCAGGTGGCGTGAGTTGGGAAACTATTCCGCATTGTTTCAAATGAAGACCAATCTCGTAACTCAAATATTCTGCTCCACGATTAGATCGTAGAAACTTTATTTTCTTGTTACGATGATTTTCCACTTCACTTTGAAATTATTTGAACTTTTCAAATGTTTCAGATTTAGGTTTCATCAAGAAGATATACCCATATCTTACTCAAATCATGTGTGAAGGTCAGAAAATAATGATACCTACCGCGAGCCTCAACACTCATCGGACTGCATACATCAGTGTGTATTATTTCCAACAAGTCTGTTGCTTGCTCCATTGTTCCGGAGAACGGAGTCTTAGTCATCTTGCCCATGAGGCATGGTTCGCAAGCATCAACCGATTCATAATCAAGTGATTCCAAAAGCCCATCAACATGGATTTTCTTTATGCGCTTTACACCAATATGACCTAAACGGCAGTGCCACAAATAAGTTGCACTATCATTATTAACTTTGCATCTTTTGGCTTCAATATTATGAATATGTGTATCACTACGATCGAGATTCAATAAACCATTCACCTTGGGTGTATGACCATTGAAGGTTTTATTCATGCAGACAGAACAACAATTATTCTCTGACTTTAAATGAATAATTGTATTGAAATAAACATGATCAAATCATATTCATGCTTAACGCAAACACCAAATAACATTTATTTAGGTTCACCACTAATCCCGAAAGTACAGGGAGTGTGCGATGATGATCATATCAATCTTGGAACCACTTCAAACACACATCGTCACTTCACCCTTAACTAGTCTCTGTTCATTCTACAACTCCCGTTTCGAGTTACTAATCTCAGCAACTGAACTAGTATCAAATACTGAGGGGTTGCTATAAACACTAGTAAAGTACACATCAATAACATGTATATCAAATATACCTTTGTTCACTTTGCCATCCTTCTTATCCGCCAAATACTTGGGGCAGTTCTGCTTCCAGTGACCAGTCCCTTTGCAGTAGAAGCACTTAGTCTCAGGCTTAGGTCTAGACTTGGGCTTCTTCACTTGAGCAACAACTTGCTTGCCGTTCTTCTTGAAGTTCCCCTTCCTCCCTTTGCCCTTTTCTTGAAACTAGTGGTCTTGTCAACCATCAACACTTGATGCTTTTCTTGATTTCTACCTTCGTCGATTTCTACATCACGAAGAGCTTGGGAATCATTTCTGCTATACCTTGCATATTATAGTTCATCACTAAGTTCTAGTAACTTGGTGATAGTGACTAGAGAACTTTGTCAATTACTATCTTATCTGGAAGATTAACTCCCATTTGATTCAAGCAATTGCAGTACCCAGACAATCTAAGCACATGCTCACTGGTTGAGCTATTCTCCTCCATCTTTGTAGGCAAAGTACTGTCAAAGGTGTCCTACCTCTCGACACGGGCATGAGTATGAAATACCAATTTCAACTCTTAGAACATCTTATATGTTCCGTGACATTTCAAAACATTTTTGACGTCCCGGTTCTAAGCCGTAAAGCATGGTGCACTAAACTATCAAGTAGTCATCATACCGAGCTTTGCCAAATGTTCATAATGTTTGTATCTGCTCCTGCAATAGGTCTGTCACCTAGCGGTGCATCAAGGACATAATTCTTCTGTGCAGCAATGAGGATAATCCTCAGATCACGGACCTAGTCTGCATCATTGCTACTATTATCTTTCAACATAGTTTTTCTCTAGGAACATATGAAAAAATAAACGGGGAGCTACGTCGCGAGCTATTGATCTACAACATAGTTATGCAAATACTATCAGGACTAAGTTCATGATAAATTAAAGTTAAATTAATCATATTACTTAAGTACTCAAACTTAGACAAACATCCCTCTAATCATCTAAGTGATCACGTGATCCACATCAACTAAACCATGTCCGATCATCACGTGAGATGGAGTAGTTTTCAATGGTGAACATCACTATGTTGATCATATCTACTATATGATTCACGCTCGACCTTTCGGTCTTAGTGTTCCGAGGCCATATCTGCATATGCTAGGCTCGTCAAGTTTAACCCGAGTATTCTGCGTGTGCAAAACTGTCTTACACCTGTTGTAGATGAACGTTGAGCTTATCACACCCGATCATCACGTGATGTCTCAGCACGACGAACTTTGGCAACGGTGCATACTCAGGGAGAACACTTTTACCTTGAAATTTAGTGAGAGATCATCTTATAATGCTACCATTAAACAAAGCAAAATAAGATGCATAAAGGATAAACATCACATGCAATCAATATAAGTGATATGATATGGCCATCATCATCTTGTGCCTTTGATCTCCATCTCCAAAGCACCTTCATGATCACCATCGTCACCGGCGCGACACCTTGATCTCCATCGTAGCATCGTTGTCGTCTCGCCAACTATTGCTTCTACGACTATCGCTACCGCTTAGTGATAAAGTAAAGCAATTACAGGACAATTGCATTGCATACAATAAAGCGACAACCATATGGCTCCTGCTAGTTGCCAATAACTCCGTTACAAAACATGATCATCTCATACAATAAATATAGCATCATGTCTTGACCATATCACATCACAACATGCCCTGCAAAAACAAGTTAGACGTCCTTTACTTTGTTGTTGCAAGTTTTACGTGGCTGCTACGGGCTGAGCAAGAACCGTTCTTACCTACGCATCAAAACCACAATGATAGTTCGTCAAATTGGTGTTGTTTTAACCTTCTCAAGGACCGGGCGTAGCCACACTCGGTTCAACTAAAGTTGGAGAAACTGACACCCGCCAACCACCTGTGTGCAAAGCACGTCGGTAGAACCAGTCTCGCGTAAGCGTACGCGTAATGTCGGTCCGGGCCGCTTCATCCAACAATACCGCCGAACCAAAGTATGACATGCTGGTAAGTAGTATGACTTGTATCACCCACAAATCACTTGTGTTCTACTCGTGCATATAACATCTACGCAATAACCTGGCTCTGATGCCACTGTTGGGGACGTAGTAATTTCAAAATTTTCCTACCCACACGCAAGATCATGGTGATGCATAGCAACGAGAGGGGAGAGTGTCTTCCACGTACCCTCGTAGACCGTTAAGCGGAAGTGTTATGTCAACGCGGTTGATGTAGTCGTACGTCTTCACGATCGACCAATCCTCAGTACTGAACGTATGGCACCTCCGCGTTCAGCACACATTCAACTCGGTGACGTCCCGTGAACTGGGGCACCGCGCACGGCTGGGAGAGATCAATGATCAACTTGTGTGTCTAGAGGTGCCCCCTGCCCCCGTATATAAAGGAGCAAGGGGGGAGGCCGACCGGCCCTAGAGGGTGCGCCAGGAGGAGGAATCCTCCTCCTAGTAGGAGTAGGATTCCCCTCTTTCCCACTCCTACTAGGAGGGTGATACGTCTCCGTCGTATCTACTTTTCCAAACACATTTGCCCTTGTTTTGGACTCTAACTTGCATGATTTGAATGGAACTAACCCGGACTAATGCTGTTTTCAGCAGAATTGCCATGGTGTTATTTATGTGCAGAAACAAAAGTTCTCGGAATGACCTGAAACTCCATGGAGATTATTTTTGCAAATAATAAAAAATATTGGCAAAGAATCAAGGCCAGGGGGCCCATACCCTAGCCACGAGGGTGGAGGCCGCGCCCCCCTGCCTCGTGGCCCCCCTGGAGCTCCACCGACCTCAACTCCAACTCCATATATTCGTGTTCGGGGAGAAAAAAATAAATAAGAAGGATTCATCGCGTTTTACGATATGGAGCCGCCGCCAAGCCCTAAACTCTCTCGGGAGGGCTGATCTGGAGTCCGTTCGGGGCTCCGGAGAGGGGAATCCGTCGCCGTCGTCATCATCAACCATCCTCCATCACCAATTTCATGATGCTCACCACTGTGCGTGAGTAATTCCATTGTAGGCTTGCTGGACGATGATGGGTTGGATGAGATTTATCATGTAATCGAGTTAGTTTTGTTAGGGTTTGATCCCTAGTATCCACTATGTTCTGAGATTGATGTTGCTATGACTTTGCTATGCTTAATGCTTGTCACTAGGGCCCGAGTGCCATGATTTCAGATCAGGACCTATTATGTTTTCATGAATATATGTGAGTTATTGATCCTATCTTGCAAGTCTATAGTCACCTACTATGTGTTACGATCCGGCAACCCCGAAGTGACAATAATCGGGACCACTCCCGGTGATGACCGTAGTTTGAGGAGTTCATCTATTCACTATGTGTTAATGCTTTGGTCCGGTACTCTATTAAAAGGAGGCCTTAATATCCCTTAGTTTCCATTAGGACCCCGCTGCCACAGGAGGGTAGGACAATAGATGTCATGCAAGTTCTTTTCCATAAGCACATATGACTATATTCGGAATACATGCCTACATTACATTGATGATTTGGACCTAGTTCTGTGTCACCCTATGTTATGATTGTTACATGATGAACCACATCCGGCATAATTCTCCATCACCGATCCAATGCCTACGAGCTTTTCACATATTGTTCTTCGCTTATTTACTTTTCCGTTTCTATTGTTACGATCACTATAAAACACCGAAAATATTACTTTTGCTACTGTTACCTTTTACCACCATTGCCACTACTATCATATTACTTTGCTACTAAACACTTTGCTGCAGATATTAAGTTTCTAGGTGTGGTTGAATTGACAACTCAGCTGCTAATACTTGAGAATATTCTTTGGCTCCCCTCGTGTCGAATCAATAAATTTGGGTTGAATACTCTACCCTCGAAAACTGTTGCGATCCCCTATACTTGTGGGTTATCAAGACTATTTTCTGACACCGTTGCCGGGGAGCATAGCTCTATTCTTTGAGTCACTTGGGATTTATATCTGCTTATCATTATGAAGAACTTGAAAGATCCAAGAACCAAGATTTATCCCTCAACTACGAGGGGAGGTAAGGAACTGCCATCTAGCTATGCACTTGATTCACCTTCTGTTTTGAGTAAGCTTGCGACACCTAGACCTGCTTCTACTATTAATTCTGATATGTCGCATATTATTGATGATGCCACTTGTGCTATGCATGATACTTATGATGAAACTACTTCCACGCTTGATACTATTGTGCCACTTGGTGAATTTCTTGATGAACAACTTGCTAGGGCTAGAGAGAATGAAATTATTGAAAGTGATAATATTGATGAAAGTGATGATGAAGGCTCTCCTAATAAATATGAATTACCTGTTGTGCCTGAGGGCTATGTTATGGATGAAGAAACTAAAAGAGACATTCTTGCTTGCAATGATAGAAGTGATCTTAAGAAATTATTAGCTAAGCTTAAACAAAAAACTCTGAATGCTAGAATGAAATATGATCCTGCTTATGCTACTTCACCTATCTTTGTTACTGATAAGGATAATGAATTCTCTATTGATCCTGATATAATTACTTTGGTTGAATCTGATCCTTTTTATGGCTATGAATCTGAAACTGTTGTGGCACATCTTACTAAATTAAATGATATAGCTACCCTGTTCACTAATGATGAGAGAACTCGCTACTTTTATATCCTTAAAATATTTCCGTTATCATTAAAGGGTGATGCTAAGATATGGTTTAATTCTATTGATCCTGGTTGTGTGCGTAGTCCCCAGGATATGATTTATTACTTCTCCGCTAAATATTTCCCTGCTCATAAGAAACAAGCTGCCTTAAGGGATATATATAATTTTGTGCAAATTGAAGAAGAGAGTCTCCCACAAGCTTGGGGGAGGCTTCTCCAATTACTTAATGCTTTGTCTGATCATCATCTTAAGAAAAATGAAATACTTGATATCTTTTATAATGGACTAACCGATGCTTCCAGAGATTACCTGGATAGTTGTGCTAGTTCTGTTTTCAGGGAAAGAACACCGGATGAAGCTAGAATTCTATTGAATAATATGTTGACAAAGGAAAATAATTGGACACTTCCTGAGCCAGCTCCTAAGCCTATTCCTAAACCAACTCCGAAGAAAAGGTGTTGGGGATATAGCTATCAGTTATGATCCGCCCAGGAGGGGCCGGGTCAGTCCCAATGACAGGTCACAAAGGAAGCCCAATAAACATTCAAGGTGATAGTTTATTAAGGCCTATAGAAGGCCTAAGCCCAGAGGCGGCTTAAGGCCCAATATTGTAAACTGCCGTATGTAAAGAAAGACTTGTAAGGAAAGGCATGTAAAAGAAGTCACCGAGCCAGACACGCTTTATGAGCCAGCCGGGACTGTAGGCCGCCAGGCGTCAGCCCGTGTATATAAGGGGACGACCCGGTGGCGGCTTAGGGCAAGAAAGAAGAGATCGAGAACCAAGCCAGCGGATTAGCCTCTTGGTGATCGAAACCCCAGCAATTCCAACACAACTAGACGTAGGCTTTTACCTTCATCATAAGGGGCCGAACTAGTATAAAACCTCTCGTGTCCTTTGTCCCAATTAACCCCTTTAAGCTTCCTAGTTGTGATGGCCCTACGACTAAGTCCTTCTTTTAGGACATCTGCCATGACGATTCCACGACAGTTGGCGCCCACCATGCGGCCAGCGCACGGTGGATTTGAGTTCTTGAAGGGCAGCTTCCAAGGGCTCAGGGGATACGTTGTGGGCCGGATGACCAAGAGTCATTGTGGCAAGCTCTACATCGACGACGAAGGCTGGGGCCCCGAGGCCGGCTAAATTGAGTACGGGTACTGGGTCCCCTTCGGCGGGATTCATGTCTTCATCGGCCGGATCGGCGAATCAGGCCCTGAGCCAGACATCTGCACCAACATCATCGAGACGGCTCAGCGTGCGAGACCCGCCCAGGCTCGACCCGCCATAAACCATGCTTTTGTGGGTTACATCCATGGAGGTGAATACTTGGAAGGATCAGTGGATGGAGGTGAGGCGACCATCTGTTCGGACGCTACGTCATCAACAGGCGAGACGGACTCGTTGTATCAGTCGCGGGAGGGCATGCTTGGGGGCTGTTCCGATGGCAACAGTATTCCGGACCCCTTTGAGCCGCCAAATCGAGCTGGAGTTTTCATGGCAGGCACCCAGCCCGGGCAGAACTCAACGGCTGCGGCAGTGACGACCACCGGGTCAGCAGCGGCCGGGTCAGGAGACCCCGCGCGCTCCCCGGCTCAGATACTAATGGACCTCATGGATAAGCTGATGACCCTGTTGACTGTCGTGGTGGAACCGGCGGATAAAGTTCAGCACGATGTGAAGGTGGCACGGGTGCGCGAAGAGATGGCACAGGACAAGGAAAACTTAGCGGCTGAAGAGGTCAGGATGGCCGCAGAGCGGGCGGCTTTGGACGCTCGTGCTCAGCAGCTTCAAGCAGAAACTTTCTAGCTCTCGATGGGTCTGAACGCGTCAAACAAGGTCATGAGGAGAAGGCAGCAGAAAACTCAATTACGTCTACCACTGACGCTCGATCCTAGGAACCTTTTCCATACACCTGGGGCCAGTCCAAGTAACCCGCCAGAGGCAAATCGGATCACCACACCTGGAGCACCTGTTCAGCCGCGGGCCATGGAACCGCCTCGCATGCATACCGCTCCGCCTCATTATGCGCCAACCCCGCTGGGTCACTTCTCCAATCCTTTGGAAAACCTCATTGTTGCATTGACTCGTTTGGCGGCTCTCCCGATGGAAGGCGACTCTCCGACAGTAGTCAAGACACGAAGGGTGAGGGAGCTTCTTCAGACAGCTCTGGCACAGCAAGATGCGTACTCTTATAGTCGAGACAGAATCCATTCAACCCCTCGCCCGAGCCGGAGCCCGAGCTATAGCAGGCATATGGACTTAGCTGAGATGTCAAGCAATGCTCAACGCCGCAACCAGCCGCGCAGGCATGAGCCGGTGCAGGCAAGAGCCCTTAACTTAGCGGATCAGGAGAGGATTTGACAAGAGGCTGAGCGGGCGATTCAATTGGCAGCTGAGCAGGCGGCTCATCAGACTTTCCCGGATTATCCAGCAACCTTTGTTGAGGCAGGAGTAGCCACAAGGACCGAAGGCATTCCTTTCTTGGTGCCGGCGATACGTAATGAACGCTTACCTAAGGACTTCAAGGGACCTCGTAAAGTGCCTAACTACACGGCCGATTTGCAGCCTGGGGCATGGATTGAGAGTTACGAGATGGCAATGGAGCTTTTGGAGGTCAGCGATGCAGCGATGGCTAAGTACTTCACCATGATGTTGGATGGAACGGCTCGCACTTGTTTGAAAGGGTTGCCACCCAATTCCATCGGCTCATGGGCGGAGTTGAAGGCCCGGTTCATTCAAAACTTCAAGGACACATGTAAGTAACCTATGTCAATCGTGGACCTGACTAACTGTAAGCAATAGGAAGGGGAGTCCACAACCCATTGGGTGCGCCAGGTCAAGGAGATAATACATTCATCTACTAAGATGGATGCTGGATCGGCAGTCTTAATGTTGGAGAAAAAATGCCGTTTTGAACCTCTGAAACAGAAGCTGGGGCGACTCAAACGTGACTGCAATGACATGGGCCAGTTGATGGCGGCTCTGGTTAAATATGCTGATTTAGATAATACTAAGGATCCCTTGTCTGATGAGGAGAAAACAGGGAAGGGAAAGAAGAACAACAATGGCAAGGGTCACCAACATAACCCGGCAAATCAAGGAGGTAATAAATGTAAGGCTGACGAATTTGTGGCTAACACCAATACACAGTGTAACAATCAATGGCGCAAGGGTAGGCAACCCCCTCGGTCAGGCGGGTCAGGTCCCACCCTCGAGCAACTATTGAATGAACCTTGCCCAAGACACGGCACCCCGGAGAAGCCAGCAACCCATCTGTGGAAGGACTGTACGATCATGAAGGCATTTAAAAATTCAAACGCGTTTGACGGAGGTCACGGGCCTGGCGGCGGTTCAGGCGGAGGCAACATTCATGGCCCGGGCCCCGGTTCAGGTAGAAGTAGTTTTCACGGTCAAGGCCATACAGGTAACCAGGGAAGTTACAATCAACAACTCGGCCAAGGCAATCAGTAGCAACAGTCCGGATATCAGAGCAACCCAAAACAGTTGAATAGTGGGCAATACCATGTATTTACCACTAGTTTGTGCAAGAGGGACCAGAAGCTTCATAAGAGGGTTGTCAATGCTGTTGAGCCTGTGATACCACGTTATTTGAGGTGGTCTGAACAGCCTATTGTGTGGAGCAAAGAAGATCATCCTCCTCGGGTTGACAACCCGGGTCACTTAGCCTTGGTAGTGGCACCTCAGGTCGGTGGATATAAATTCACTAAAGTTCTTATGGATGGAGGTAGTAGCATCAACATCCTCTACTATGAGACATTCCGTGGGATGGGGTTGACTGATAAGAGTCTTAAGCAATCCAACACTGTTCTTCACGGTGTTGTACCTGGCAAATCGGCATACCCGGTTGGTAAGATTGAGCTAGAATAGCCTTAGGGGATGAATATGATTCCAGGGCGGAGAAGTTAACTTTTGAGGTGGTTAAGATCAAAAGCCCATATCATGTTCTGTTTGGACAGCCGGCTTACGCCAAGTTCATGACTCGGCCGTATTATGTATATCTACAGCTCAAGATGCCGGGTTATAAGGGCACCATTACAGTGCATCGAAGCCGGAAAATAGCCCTGGAGTGTGAAGAAGGAGATGTTGCGTATGCTGAGTCTGTTTGTGCAATAGAGGAGTTAAAGTTTTATAAAGATAATGTTGACCCGGCAGACATGACATCGTTAAAGAAGCCAACAACGGAGCATGAGCCGGTGTTGAAATTCAAATCAGCTAATGACACCAAGACGGTTGACTTTGTGCTCGGCGACTCATCCAAACAGTTCATCATCAGTGCCAACTTGGATCCAAAATAGGAAAGCGCGCTCATCGAGTTCATCCGTGAGAATCGGGACATCTTTGCATGGAAACCTTCTAATATGCCGGGTGTCCCGAGAGAACTCGCTGAGCACACTCTCAATATTGATCCGAAGTTTAAGCCGGTCAGACAGTTTCTCCAGTGGTTTAACGAGGAAAGGCGCAAGGCCATTGGAGAGGAGGTGGCTGGCTCTTGGCAGCCGGGTTCATTGTGGAAGTTCTTCACCCGGAGTGGTTGGCCAACCCGGTGCTTATACTCAAGAAGAATGGCACCTGGCGTATGTGTGTGGATTACACTGATTTAAACAAAGCTTGTCCAGCTGACCCTTTTGCCCTCCCTCATATTGATCAGATCATTGATGCTATGACGGGTTGCACGCGTTTGAGTTTTCTGGATGCTTATTCAGGTTATAATCAGATCAAAATGGCAGTTAAGGACCAGGAGATGACATCCTTCATTACTCCGTTTGGAGCCTTCTGCTATGTGTCTATGCCTTTTGGGCTTAAGAGTGCCCAGGCGACTTATCAACGATGTGTGCAGAATTGTCTTCACAACCAGATTGGGCACAATGTTCATGCTTATGTAGATGATATCGTGGTGAAGTCCAGAAAAGAGGAAACCTTAGTAACAGATCTGAAGGAGACCTTTGATAACCTCCGAGTCTACAAGATGATGCTTAACCCGGCTAAGTGTGTTTTTGGAGTTCTTGCTGGCAAACTCTTGGGTTTTTTGGTGTCTAACAAAGGTATTGAAGCTAACCCGAAGAAAATTAAGGCAATCACCTCCCTGGCCAAACCGGTATGCATCAATGACGTTCAACGGCTCTCGGTTCGTGTCGCTGCTTTGAGCCGGTTCATAAGCCGGTTAGGGGAGAAGGCAATGCCTTTGTATCAGATGATGAAAAAGATGGATGATTTTGTTTGGAGCGATGCTGCAAACTCTGCTTTTGAGGATCTGAAGAAACAACTTGCTGAGCCGCCAGTTCTTGTTGCTCCGATTGAGAAAGAGCCGCTATTGTTATATGTAGCCGCTAACTCCCGAGCTGTTAGTGTGGCGATTGTGGTGGAACGCAAGGAGGCTGGTAAGGAACATCCGGTCCAACGGCCGGTTTACTACGTTAGTGAAGTGTTCATTGAGTCTAAACAAAGATATCCACATTGGCAGAAACTCGTATATGGGGTATTCATGGCGAGCCGGAAGCTCAAGCATTACTTTCAAGGTCACCCAATCACTGTGGTTAGCTCTGCTCCGTTGGGAGACATCATTCAAAATAGAGAAGCCACTGGACGAGTCGCCAAGTGGGCCATTGAGCTTGGGTCTCATGGGTTGAAGTATGTACCACGTACTGCGATCAAATCTCAAGCGCTGGTTGACTTTATTAATGATTGGATAGAACTGCGGATGCCAGAAGAGAAACCAGATAACACGTATTGGACGATTCACTTTGATGAGTCCAGGCAATTGGAAGGCTCGAGGGCTGGAGTTGTTTTAACTTCCCCTCGAGGTGACAAGTTTTGTTATGTGCTGCGACTGATGTTTCCCTGTACTAACAACGTAGTAGAGTATGAAGCCTTTCTCCATGGTCTTCGAATGGCCAAAGAGATGAGCCTGAGATGGGTCCGGTGTCTTGGCGATTCAGATCTGGTGGCTCAACAGGTGTCAGGCAAGTGGGATTCAAAGGACCCTCTCATGGCGGCTTATCGCCATGAAGTCGATGCTGTTGTAGGACATTTTAAAGGTTATCAGGTGGAACACATTGACCGTAGGAAGAACGAACCGGCGGATTCTCTAAGCCGGTTGGGGTCTCAGCGTAAGCCGGTGCCACCTAACACCTTTTTGGATGTTTTGCATAACCCATCTGTTAAGTTACCTACAGAGGAAGATTTGGCCGTTCCTGACCCGGAGGCACAGTTGGTGGCGGCTCTTCACGTCATCCCAGATTGGACAGTACCGTTCTTGGCTTACATGCCCCGGGGCGAGTTGCCAGAGGATGAGACCCTAGCCCGCCAGATAACCCAGCGGTCTAAGTCAATGACGATTTCTGACGGAGAGTTATACCATCGCAGCGTCTCTGGACCGTTTCAGTGGTGTGTTTCTCCTGAAGAAGGCCAAGAGATACTTCGTGAAATCCATGAAGGGGATTGTGGTCATCATGCCGGGTCAAAGTCTCTTGTGGCCAAAGCTTTTCGTCATGGTTTTTATTGGTTGACGGCTCACGCTGATGCAGAGGATCTGGTCAGTAGGTGTGATGGATGTCAAAAATTTGCACGGCGAGCACATGTACCGGCTCTGGAGTTGCAGATGATTCCAATCACCTGGCCGTTTGCGCTCTGGGGGCTTGACATGGTTGGACCTTTCAAAAGGTCCAAGGATAAAAAGACACATCTTTTAGTAGCAGTTGACAAATTCACAAAGTGGGTTGAGGCGGAGCCAGTTAGTAAGTGTGACGCAGCCACAGCGGTTCAGTTCATGAAAAAGGTGATCTTTCGCTTTGGTTTTCCACACAGCATTATCACTGACAATGGTACTAATTTATCCCAAGGGGCTATGGAGGAGTTCTATCAATGTGAGCATATCTGGCTTGACGTTTCTTCTGTATCTCACCCTCAATCCAATGGGCAGGCTGAGAGAGCAAATCAGGAAATCTTAAAAGGTCTCAAACCCTGGCTCATGGTTCCCTTACAACAGACGCCGGGTTGTTGGGTAGAGGAGTTACCCTCAGTGTTGTGGAGTATTAACACCACCCCTAACAGATCTACGGGTTATACACCCTTCTTCATGGTTTATGGAGCGGAAGCAGTGCTACCTAGTGACATCCGTCATGACTCGCCTCGTGTGGCGGCTTATGTTGAAGCTAATAACGAACAAGCCAGACAGGATGTGCTTGACTTATTAGATGAGGAAAGAGACTTAGCAGCAGCTCGATCAGCAATTTATCAACAGGACCTGCGCCCCTATCACAGCCGCCGGGTTAAGTCCAAGACTTTTCAAGAAGGTGACCTGGTGCTCCGGCTCATCCAGGATCTGTCAGATGCACACAAGCTATCCCCGCCTTGGGAAGGACCCTTTGTGGTCAGCAAGAACTTAAACAACGGGTCATATTACCTCATTGACGTTTGAGAGCACAAAGACTCACGTAAGTCGAAGGAAGAGACCCGCCGGCCGTGGAACATTGCTCAACTTCGGCCATACTACACCTGAGCCACCGGCTCTCATCATGTACATACTTAGACATTGTATATATCATGATAAGTAATAAAGCAGGACCTCTGTCCTTTTGCTTTTCAAAGATTTTAAATCTTTACTCTTTTTTACTATTTAAAATGACTATTAAGGAGCTGATCATATCTGAATCAAGTTTAACCTTTTTGGTCCGGCTTACGATCATATTCGAATCTAGCTAAAAATCTCAAGGTCACTTGGGGGCTTCCTGTTCAAACATAGGTCGTATTCGAACCAAAGAGAACATAGCTGTCGTAACTCTCTTGATCGGCTCAAAGCCAAACTCACTAGGGGGCTTCTTGATCGTATCCGAATCATAGCTTAACCCCTCTTGGGTCCGACTTGGATCGTATTCGAATCAGGGTCGTTAAAAACCTCTCAAGGTCATTTGGGAGCTTCCTGTTCAAAAATAGGTCGTATTCAAACCAAAGAGAACATAGCTGTTGGTACCCTTTTGATCGGCGCAACCCCAAAGCCACTGGGGGCTATTTGATCGTATTCGAATCTTAGCTTAACCCCTTTGGTCCGGTTTACTAATCGTATTCGAATCAAAAACCCCCAACCTTTCATTACAAGGTTATTTATATTGTTTACCACCTGGTGTTTGTTTTATTGGTTTTTTTGTCTCAATTTTAAACAATCAGCATGGTCTTTTCGCCGGCTTGACTATTTGACAATAAGCCACCAAGGCATAAGAATCATCAGGTATTTAGAAGCATTGACTTCTCAAAAAAGGACTGGATCGTCAGCCTCACCACTCGGGTCATATAAACCGGTGGTCCATAGGTCGAAGATACATGTATGACTGTTGTTTATGAACAGTTTTCTTTATGTGTTACTCCAAGGTTATTTCAAACCTGTTTTAGCTTTACGTTTAGTTTGCTTATCTACTATAATAAAACTTTTGGTCATGAACCGGGTCTTCTGACCCGTTCAGTGTTAAACCGCCAAGCAAGTATTTCCCTTTTGTTACAGGAACAGAGTGGAAATATTACAAGGATAACCATGACTGTGATGCACATATTGAAATAAGGAAGCACAGAGTCACACACGGAATTTTATGCATGATGGCATAGGCAAAATATGCAGTGTTTCAAAGCTAATTCTATTGCAAGGCTTCTTAAAGCCCACAAGGATGGTTCTCACTCTTCCCTCGCCGGTTCACCTCCTTCTATCAATTGAAAGCTGGGATTGGACCAATCAAAGCCGTTCACAGCAACGAACTCTGATTCATCGTCAATCAATCCAGCCGGATCAACCTCTGGAGCGAAAGTGTGTTGACGAACTGGCGAGATAAGGTCTGTTACTTTGTAGGAAGGAGTCGCCATCTTCTTATTTTCCAAATCAAACCCCGGCTGGTATTTATCGATATTTGTTTCATCTCCGAGAATGGTGGCCTGAGGTCGCACCTCCCTCATGCAAGCAACGAAGTCATCCTATTCAAATAGAGACCCGTCTTATTTCACCGTGGGGTACCCTCTGGCTACATCTGCTGGGTCTAGATCTGGCACCCAAGCCTTGGAGCGGCTCAGCGCAGTCAAAGCTCCGGCTCTGGCACAGGATCGCTTGACTTCTTGGAACCTGGCGGGTAAGATTGACAGCTTTTTCAAGACATCACTGAATCGGTTGGGTCCTTGATTGGCAGGAGAGATAGCGGCAAGTGCCCGTTGTGCGCCAATGTACAACTACTCCACTAAGGTATAGACTGCCTTCAGTTTAGTCATGTTGTCTTGGCTCAGATTCTTGCTTCGCGGGCCTGCACATATTTTGTACACAAAGGGTCAACTAGTGGTTTATATTCCGGGTCAGCAGAAGGTACAAAAGATCAGTACAGATGATGTACCAAAGATGGTGGAAACCATCTGCGACACCCGGTCTTTTAATCCGGTCAGCTCCGTAGTAACCTCTTCAAGAGCTGCTTCAGCTTTTTCGGCGCGTTGTTTCAGCAGCGTTTTCTGTTCAGCCTAGGTTTTCTTCTTGGCGGTCAATCTGGTTCTCAATGTCTCCGTCTCAGCAAGACTTAATTGCAGTTTGGAGTCAGTAGACTTGATTTCTGCCTCCTGATCCGCCAGCTGGGTCTTCGCATCAGTTAACTGCAAGCTCAGTTCAGATAAGGCATTCTACAAAACATACACAGGTGTGTCAAGGTTTCCATTAAAGTCCAAGAGTCAAGATTCAAGTCTCAAGTACTTTGCACTGCAAAACCACTTGACACTTGGGGGCTAATGTATGCCAAAACAAATTTTTATAACTCTACTATACTTCAAGTGCCAAGTACTTTACAAAGTAACAACACTTGGCACTTGGGGGCTAATGTATGATATTTAGCAAGTATCTTAAAGTAAGCCGGACTACAATATTTGTTGAGTTCGGCATAAGATAGTTAAGAAATTCAAAGTACCGGCTCATTTATGGTCAAGTGAACCGGCCCTTGGGGACTACCGGTGAAGTTTATTCTATTTTATTGGACTCCAGAAATATCTAAAGGTAAAGCTTTAGCCTATATCATAAGTCTACAGATCATTCAAGGTTTTATCATAATCTGAAGACTTGGGGGCTGGCAGAATATAAGTAAGCCGGAAGAGCATACCTCATACTTCAGCTACAACTGCTTGACCATTTCGATTTCTGAGTCACGGCTGGAGTGCACATGGCTTAGATAGCCGGACAATATGTCGTTGGCGTTCAGATGGCCATAATGAGAAATGTCAAAATGCACTTTTTGTCTCTCCAAAGCCTCTTGTTTAGCCGTGTGATGAGCCAACACGGTGGGATTCCCTGGCTCAACAAAGCGGCTTCTAGTGATCAGAACATCCTGGGCAGACAGCGATGGCGGGTTGGCTGAGCTGGATGGTCCGGTAGCAGAAGGATTAACGATGGTAGCGTCAGCTGACGGCTCAGGAGGATCTGATTGAGTATTGACAGCCGGGTCTTCTGGTGCTTCCGTCTGAGGGGGAGAAGGTGGCATGGCCAGTTCAGGTGCAAGAACTGGCGGGTCTTCCGCCGGCCTAGTCACGTTCGCCTTCTTGGACTTGGCTTGGCCACTAAGAAGGATATTATGAAACAGTCAGTATAAAAAAGCAGTTTGAAAGACACGGAGGAAAGATGATTTCTTACTTACCCAGGGGCGGTCTTAAAGGCCGGGAATTGAGTTTGAGATGAGTCGCCAGAAGAGCGGGACACCTCCTACAAAGATAAAATAAAGTTAATAGTACAAGGGAGAAGATCCATTAATGGAAAGTAAAAAAGCGAAGGAATAGACCTCATTCTGGTGCTCTTGAGGAGTTTGTTGAAGAACAACAGGCGGTTCATCGACGTTCCGGGCCTGACGGCAGCTCTCATGTTGCTGCTTTTTCGAAAGAAAATGAGGGTCCAGATAAGCCAAAGGGTGTGAAAACCTTACTTTTCGGGTTACGACTCGAAGTTTCTGTCTTGGCAAATGGGCTGAGTCGGAGGAAATAGTTACCTCTTCTTCCATGGCTTGACTGGCCCCCATGTCGTCCTGGCAATGATCAGTGTTAATAAGATTGTTAAAAAGCTAGCTAAGGGAGTCAAGGGCTACCTCCAACTCAGAAGTATCATCATCAAGCTTCAACAGATCTTCAGCGGTGCTTTTCTTCTTCTTCTTAGATCTTCGGGTCGTCTTCTTGGCGGTTATGGCGGCGGCTCTGGCTTTCTTGGCGGCTTCGTGATCGTACTTGGTGTCAGTGTACTAGAGTAGGGGTACCCTAGTATCCCTAACTTGTGCACGGGCAGTCGCAGCGTCCCGCGGCAAAGCTTGCCGGGTGATCGCCAAGGTCCTCCGTGGTTCCTTTGGAGCCATTCAAGAACAAAGTATCCAAGTCAAAGAGACAAGACCCCGGCAAGAGGAGCTTGCCGGGAAGGCCAACCAAGGCACCTCAAGACCCCGGCAAGAGGAGCTTGCCGGGAAGGCCAACCAAGGCATCTCAAGGAGCTTGCCACGACGCGCCACGCGTCCCGGCAAGGCCCGGTGAGCGATAAGCTCCCGGGCGCGACAAGACAACGACCGCGGCAAGGCGCTTGCCGCGGCAAGCCACTACTCTGTGCCCGCGCTCCAGCACATCCACCAACGTGTCGCTCTGGGACCCTTCCAGGCGTGCGTGGCGGAAGGCTGTGCAGCTTGGGGTGAGCGGTGGCAAGCGGCGCTGACAAGATCGCCATCGTGGCGAGCGGTGGCGTCCCTGACGGTCCCTTTTACACTGTTTAGGCGACGCAGACGGGCATTTAAGGCCCTTGTCCCCTGCCGTCAGGGTTAGGTATGATACACTGTAGCAGGTAGCTATACCTACCGCAGCACCTTTCCATTTTTACCCTTTGTCTCCGTTGCCACCTGTCGGTGACCCCTTGAGCATATAAAAGGAGGCCCATGCGCAACGTAGAGGGGGGTGAGCTAGCTCAGATACACTCACGCTCGGTCTCGTTAGCTGCTGGAGTGTACTGTAGCACTCCGCGCTCCCGAGCAAGAAATCAATACAAACCACAAAGCAGGAGTAGGGTTTTACGCATCCGTGCGGCCCGACCTGGGTAAATCGCTCGCGTGTATCGCCTCGATTTGCTCTTTGCACGATCTCCGCCCCCGCCGAACCGAAAGGGACTCGGTCCGCCGGTCCCATAGGTGCCCGTGGATCAGTACCCCGGCATCTTTGGCGTGCCAGGTAGGGGGCGTCGAGGTTGCGTGAACCAGATCTGACGTTCACGCGGGCTAGATCTTCATCATCTTCATTGACATGCCGCCGAAGAAGAAGGCTTCGGAGGCGGCTGCTCCGCCCGCGCCGAACCCACCACCGCCGGAGCAAACGGCTGATGGGGCAGGCGCCGGCAGAAGGACGGGCGTCGACGAGGGAGCTCACAGTACTGCCAGGTCCAAGGACAAGGTTGCGCTGCCCATCGGCGGCGTAGCCGGCTCCCACAACGACCGGGCGCACTCCAAGACCTCGGCGTCCGTACATGCACCGCGCCCATCTCAGGAGGCGCGGGACCGGCAGCGTCATGGTGCTCACGGTACCATGCGTTTGCTGGACCAAGATCGAGCTGGTGGATCCCGAAGTGCTCAAGACCAACATGCACGCCAACATGTTGGCACGAGCGAGGCACGGTCGCCTGGACGGGATACTGCTCCTTCTAACATAGTTAGAAGTCCGAGCATATCCCGCTCCTCGCACCGTTCGCCACCGCCACCCGCCACTGCAGCAGAAGCTTTGGCGCGAGCTCAACTGCTCCTGGATTACCCTCCAACGGCAGACAAGATCGACGACTGGAGGGCTACCATTCAGAGTCTCATCGGCTTCGCCAACGGCGACACGCAACGGCAGCTGAGCACATCGCAGCCGCAGCAAGTCAGCCAGGCACGAGCCGGTGGTGACAAGACCGGTGGGGGTGCAACCACTGTGCACTCTCTGCCCCGAACTCCAAGATCGCCGACTCACCGGATCCACCTCGATAGCGACTCCACGGCGTCATCAGATCCGCGAGCTCGTCGCGATCAGCGCCAAGTTCTTCAAGAACGACAACAAGAAGACGCTCGTACTCGCATCGAGCGCCGAAGAGAAGCGCGACGTCAATCGGACCAGCGCGCTGGGCCCTCTGTCGACATGCATGCGCCAGGGGAACCAGGCGACTTGCCGTACGCGGTAGGTTGCCCTGCGTTTACTCGTGAGCTGCGGCAAGTACAGTGGCCCAGTATGAAGAATTTCAAGCCAGACGTTCCAGAGAAGTACGATGGCAAGACGCATCCGTCGGAGTTGCTCAGCATCTACACCATCGCGGTGCAAGCTGCCGGGGGGCGAGACGACAAGATCCTTGCCAACTACTTCCCGCTGGTGCTCAAGCCCAACGTCAGGTCCTGGCTCATGCACTTGCCGGACAACTCCATATCCTCCTGGGCAGACCTATGCCATCAGTTTGTCGGCGCCTTTACAGGCGGCCACAAACCTCATGGCCAAGAGAGTGACCTTCATCTGCTCGCCCAGAAGGAAGGAGAGCCCCTGCACAAGTACATTCAGAGGTTCAGCCGTGTACAGTACAACATCCCAGACGTCCACCCCGCCGCGGTCATCAGCGCATTTCATCAGAACGTGCGTAACCGCAGGATGCGGGAGGAGATGGCAATGTGCAGGATCAGAGACGTCAGTGAGCTGTATGCCCTGGCCGACGAGTGTGCACGTGCTGAGGAAGGGAGGAAACTCCCCGGAGAGAAGACCGGAGCAGAAGGATCTGACAGCGAGGATGCTGCCCCGGCAAAGAGAAACCGGCGGCGGAACAGGAAGAAGAAAGGCAAAGAGGTGCTAGTCGTTGAGCAGTCCGGCAACGAAGGTGGCGCCAAGAAGGCCAAAGTTGGTAGCTCCGGCAAGGAGATTGCCGCATGCACCAACTGTCAGGCTGTGGCAGTCGCCGACAAGCAGGACGGCACCGACAAGCAGTACTGCAAGATTCACCGTACCAAGGGCCATGACCTCCAGAGCTGCAAGAAAGTCGAGCAGCTTGTTCAGCACCAAAGGCTGAATACGAGCGACGCGACAAGGAGAGGGCCCAAGGAGGTGCTGGAGAATCCGGCAAGAAGCGCGCCGGCCGGGGAGGACGCCGCGGCAAGGCCAAGCAGCGGCAAGGAGATAGACCTCCCCGCGGCCGCGACAACGATGAAGACGACGACGACGACGAAGACATGGACGATGTCGAGACCAGCGAGCAGGAGTTCCAGAAAGCCACAGAGGTCTTGTGCGTTGACGGTGGTGCTTCTCTGCATACTTCACACCGCCAACTCAAGCAGTGGGTGCGGGAAGTCAGTGCAGCGGAACCACCTGTCGAGTCGCGCAAGCTTCTGAAATGGTCCAGCACGCCTATCATCTTTGACATTGAGGACCACCCTGATCGCACAACTGCGGTCGGGTGCTTGCCGATGTTGGTTTCACCAACTATCCGCAACCTCAAGGTCACTAAGATGCTAGTTGACGGCGGGGCCGTCTTGAACCTGATCTCCTCCGCTGTACTCCAAAAACTCCAGATCCCTGACAACGAGCTTGAAGAGACCGGCACATTCCAAGGAATCAACCCGGGAAGGAGCAAGCCGAAGGGGAAAGTCACGCTGCCGGTAACATTTGGCAGTGAGCTAAACTTCAGGACTGAGAGGGTCACTTTTGACGTTGCCGATATTCCATTACCTTACAATGGGATACTTGGCCGTCCAGCACTCGCCAAGTTCATGGCAGCCTCTACGCATACAACATGCTGAAGATGCCAGGCCCGGTAAGCGTCATCTCTGTCCCCGGTGACAAGAAGGACGCTCTTATCTGCGCCGACAAGATCTACCGGGAAGCAGCAGCCGCAGCAGAACGCGAGTCACTTGCCGCTGAAGCTCCCGGGGGGAAGAAGACCAAGTCCGGCAAGAGTTCTGATGCCCACTCCGGCAAGCGCACCTCTTCGGAGTGCTGCGCTGCCGTCGAGGATGCACCATCGAGCTCCACCGGCAAGTGTAAGAAGACGATGGCAGCTCCGCCAGAGACGAAAAAGGTGTCCGCCAAGGAGGACGGCACTGGTGGTACCTTCACCATCAGTGCCACTCTCGACCCTAAATAGGAAAGCGCGCTCATTGCTTTCCTGCGGGCGAATGTCGACGTGTTTGTGTGGCAACCGTCTGACATCCCCGGTGTTCCCAGGAAAGTAATTGAGCACCACCTTGCCGTTTGTCCTCATGCGCGGCCCGTCAAACAGAAGGTCAGGAAGCAAGCAGTGGAGCGCCAAGAATTCATCACAGAAGAGATCAAGAAGCTGGAAGCAGCAGGCCTTGTCAGAGGAGTGCTCCATCCTACGTGGTTGGCCAATGCTGTAGTCGTGCGCAAGGCAAACGGGAAATGGAGACTTTGTATCGATTTTACCGATGTTAACAAAGCTTGTCCCAAAGACCCATTTCCTTTTCCGCGCATTGACCAGATTGTTAACTCCACAGCCGGATGTGATTTGCTTTCATTTCTTGACGCATACTCAGGATATCATCAGATCTTCATGGCAGAAGAAGATGAGGAGAAGACCGCATTTATTACTCCATGTGGCACGTACTGTTTCGTACGGATGCCTTTCGGATTAAAAAATGTTGGCTCAACATTTGCAAGAGTAGTCCATGTCGCTCTTGAGCCACAAATACACGGAAATGTGGAAGCCTACATGGATGACATAGTGGTCAAGAGCAAGGACAGAGCAACCATGATTCAAGATTTAGACGAGACCTTTGCAAATCTGCGCAAGATCAGCCTCAAGCTCAACCCTGAGAAGTGTGTGTTTGGAGTCCCCTCCGGCAAGCTTCTCGGGTTCTTCGTGTCTCAGCGGGGAATTGAAGCCAATCCCGACAAGATTAAGGCCATTGAGCAGATTGAAGCACCAAAGCGTGTCAAGGATGTACAAAGACTTGCCGGTTGCGTGGCTGCTCTCAGCAGGTTTATCTCTAGGTCTGCTGAGCGCGCCCTGCCATTTTTCAAATTGTTGAAAAAGGCAGGTCCAATGAAATGGACTCCGGAAGCGGAGGCTGTGCTGCAAGACTTGAAGAGATACCTGTCCTCCCCTCCAATACTTGTCGCACCTAAGCCACAAGAGAAGTTGCTGCTGTACATAGCGGCAACCAATCAAGTGGTTAGTGCTGCGTTAGTAGCAGAGAGGGAGGCAGATGACGAGCCCGCAACCACGGCAAGCACATCCAGCGACAAGCAGGGGGCTTCCCCGACAAGCTCTGGTCCCGACAAAGATGAATCTGCGCAGATGCGAGAGGAGATACAGAAGAAAATGGTGCAGCGCCCAGTTTACTTTGTCAGTTCCCTTCTGCAGGGGGCTAGGTTAAGGTACTCTGGCGTGCAGAAGTTGCTTTTCGGCCTTCTCATGGCCTCGAGAAAGCTGCGCCATTATTTCCAAGCACATGAGATCACAGTTGTCACTCGCTTTCCGCTGAAGAGGATACTGCAGAATCCAGAAGCGACAGGCAGGATTGTTGAGTGGGCACTGGAACTGTCAAGCTTTGGCCTCAAGTTTGAAAGTACTTCAACTATCCAGAGCAGAGCATTGGCAGAATTTATAGCAGAATGGACGCCAACACCAGATGAAGAGATTCCAGAAACGAGCATCCCCGTCAAGGAAGCAAGCAAAGAGTGGCTGATGTACTTTGATGGTGCCTTTTCGCTGCAAGGCGCCGGCACTGGCGTGCTGCTTGTCGCACCCGCCGGAGAGCACCTCAAGTACGTAGTCCAGATGCACTTTCCCAAGGAGCAAGCAACAAACAATACTGCAGAGTATGAAGGCTTGCTTGCCGGTCTCAGGATCGCAGCAGACCTTGGGATCAAGAAGCTCATTGTCAGGGGTGACTCACAACTTGTCGTCCGCCAAGTAAACAAGAATTATCAGAGTCCGTTGATGGAAGCTTACGTCGACGAAGTGAGAAAGCTAGAAGAGCACTTTGACGGCCTACAAATGGAGCATGTTCCAAGAGCTCAGAACGCCATTGCCGATGGCCTGTCAAAGTGCGCCGCACTTAAATTACCTGTGGAACCAGGGATCTTTGTGCTCAAGCTGACTCAGCCGTCCGTAACGCCATCAACTGGACAGACCAAGAAGAGGAAGTTGATTTCTGGTGACTATTTGCCGGCAGAGCTTCCCGAAGCCGCTGCCAAGAAGGTCCCCAAGATCAACGCCAAGAGCGCTGAGGAGCAGTCTGCTCCGGCAAACCCTAGGGTTTGTCCCGTTGAAGCAGAAGCTCCCGACAAGTTTTGCTCCGGCAAGCTTGCCGGGGAACGTCACGCTCCGGCAGAGCCGCGGGTTCTCGCCATAGAAGCGGATGTTCCCGTAACAGTCCCCAAGATCAACGCCAAGAGCGCTGAGGAGCAGTCTGCTCCGGCAAACCCCAGGGTTTGTTCCGTTGAAGCAGAAGCTCCCGGCAAGTTTTGCTCCGGCAAGCTTGCCGGGGAAGGTCGAGCTTCGGCAGATCCGCAGGTTCTCGCCGTAGAAGCGGATATTCCCGCAGCGGCAGATTTGCCTTTAGTCCTTGTTGTCGAGCCACAAGCTCCAGCATGGGCGCAGCAGATTGTCTGTTTCCTTCAGACAGGAGAACTTCTCGAGGAGCAAGAAGAAGCAGAAAGAGTAGCCCGGCAGTCAAGTATGTACCAGTTTGTCGACAAGACACTGTACAGAAGAAGACTCAATGGTGTGAAATTGAAGTGTATTCACCGGGAAGACGGACAAAAGCTGTTGGCAGAGATACATGGAGGCATATGTGGCCACCACATTGGCGCAAGAGCACTTGTCGGCAAAGCATTCCGGCAAGGTTTCTTTTGGCCGACAGCCCTCCAGGATGCAACTGCACAAGTAACCAAGTGTGAAGCGTGCCAGTTCCATTCCAAGCAGATACACCAACCAGCTCAAGCTCTCCAAACGATCCCTTTATCCTGGCCATTTTCGGTCTGGGGGCTCGACATCCTCGGCCCCTTTCCCCGAGCAGTCGGGGGCTTTGAGTACTTGTACGTAGCAATCGACAAGTTCACAAAGTGGCCGGAAGTGGAACCAGTGAGGAAGGTGACAGCACAGTCAGCAGTCAAGTTCTTCAGGTCGATTGTTTGCCGCTTCGGGATCCCTAACAGGATAATCACCGACAACGGTACACAATTCACGAGCCGCACCTTCATGCAGTACGTCCAAGACCTTGGCGCCAAGGTCTGCTTCGCTTCTGTTGCTCACCCGAGAAGCAACGGTCAAGCGGAGAGGGAAAATGCTGAAGTGCTGCGCGGGCTCAAGACCAGAACTTTCGACAGGCTGCACAAGTGCGGAAGAAACTGGATCGACGAGCTGCCGGTGGTTCTTTGGTCGATCAGGACGACGCCAAATCGAGCCACTGGCCAGACACCTTTCGCTCTAGTCTATGGAGCAGAGGCAGTTCTCCCCACGGAACTCGTATACGGGTCACCTCGAGTGCTCGCTTATGATGAGCTCGAGCAAGAGCAGCTGCGACAAGATGACGCGCTGCTCCTTGAGGAAGACCGTCTTCAGGCTGCTGTGCGAGCTGCTCGCTACCAGCAAGCTTTGCGCCGCTACCATAGCCGCAAAGTTAATGCCAGAAGTCTCGAGGAAGGCGACCTTGTTCTTCGACGTGTTCAATCCGCCAAGAATTCCAACAAGTTGACGCCGAAGTGGGAAGGCCCTTACCGGGTGAAACGAGTCACTAGGCCTGGCGCTGTCCACCTTGAGACCGAGGATGGCATTCCGGTGAGCAACTCCTGGAACATTGAGCATCTTCGTAAGTTTTACCCGTAAGGCGCGGCTGCCGGAACCCGTTCCGGCAACCACTTTTTGTACAAGTCTTGCCGCTGTTGCATGTAATCCTTTGTACAAAGCCGGGCGCAGACCCCATGCATAAGTAAAGCTCATGTGCTCCGCACATTTTGTCGATTTCATGCTTTCTATTTTTTGGCATATATGATCTGACACTTTGTGCAGCACCTACTCCACGGTAAGCAATAACGAGCTGTAAAGCTCCATATCTGTATTGTCTCTTCTTTCTTTTGAAAGGAAGGTTCCCCTCGCCCACAAGTTTGCCGGGGGGAAAGGAGAAGACGATGGTATGGACCAGGCGTAGTTCACGAAAGTTTCGCCTTGCCGGGAAGCAAACAACAGAAAAGCTAAGTTGCCAAAGTTTGAGCAATCAGATTTTTTAAATTTTAAGTTATCTCCCTTGAACGACCGCACTTTGTATGGAAAACCTATGCACGGAGGAACCAACTCGTAGCTAGTTGCGCCCTTACTTTGTTTCGAGTCCGCTCAACAACTTAAGTGAGCTGCAACTAGTTGCGACAAGGTTTCTTGTCGGTAGCGGCACCGCCAGCAGGCTGCTGACGTCCCGCACTCAGCGCTCGCGGCTCAGGTGCCTGCACCGACAAGTTCCCTAAAAGCGTAGGACAAAGACATACAAAGGGAGGAATCAAGTAAAGGGAATAACATTGCAATCGTTGCATAGAATAGAGTTATATTACAAAGATAGCTTGTCGCGGCTCTAATAGATTGTTTTCATAACATGACAAACAGCGACAAGAAAAGAAGAAACGGACAGCCTAATCTACGCGATCGCCTTCGATCCTCTTGATCCCGCTCACCTTGTCCACAATGGGTGAGACAAGGGCCTTGAGCGCCTCCAGATCGGCATCCGGCGGCAGGGTCCTGAGGACGTTGGAGAGTTTGAGGCCCGGATTCCGGAAGGCCACCTTCACCAACACTTTCTGAAGGGCTCCTGCGTAGATCTTGCGCGACTCGTCGGCCAGCTGCTTCGGGATCTTCTCCTGGAGCCGCTGGAGGGCCGTCGCCACGCCCTTGAAGAACAAGACGAGCTTGGCGCTGGGTTGGAGGTTCTCGTCGGAGGGATACCCGAGATCCTCCATCCCCAGTTGCGCCAGCTCCTTGTCGATGTCTGTGGCGGCATTCACAAGACTCTCTGTCCAGTGCGTCACAGTCTCCCTGAAAGCGTTCTGGGCGGCGGCAGCACTCTCCAGCAGCGCCTTGTCGGCCTTGATTTCCTCCTTCAAGGCCGCCTCCCGCTTCTTGGCGCTGTCCAGAGTCTTGGTCAAAGTGGTTAGCTTCAACTCAAGATCCACGTTGGAGACCTTGGCGGCGCTGAGCTCTTTGCCCTTCTCGGCAAGAGCGGCCTCCAGCTGCGCCACCCTCGTCTCCAGCTCCCTCTTGGCGGCCTCTGCGGCTGCGGCAGCATCCTCCGCTCGCTTGAGGGCTCCGCCAAGTTTCTTCTCACGCGTGGCAAGCTCCTCCTCGTGAGCGTCAAGATTAACCTTCCGCTGCGCCAGCTCGCCCTCCTCCGCGGATAGCTTCACGGCGGCAAGCCGCTGTTGCTCTTCGATTTCAGCTTTTTCGAGGAGGAAGGCCTTCTGCGCTTCGTCGAGTTGCTCCCGCTCCTCTGCCAAGGACCGACGAGCTTCCTGGTGGAAGCCCCGGAGCTCCTCCGCACGCTTTTCGATGTCTGCTCCCGCCTTCGCGACAAGTGCCTCGCGGGATTCCAGCTTGGCTTGCCGTGCGCGGTAGAGCGACAACAACTTCCGCAGCAGCCGTTCCTCCTCAGGCTCGTTGCTGCTGCTGCTTGGCGCGTCAACCACCGTCAACCCAGCAGAGGCGAGCACCTCCCCGTCGAAGATCTCCCCCTGAACCGGCGCCCTGGAGCTTGACGCCCAGGGGAGGTTGATGAAGATGTCATCGCCGGCCTTCAAGTAGACGCCCGGCTGGGGCTCCTCAGTGCTTGGCGCTGCGGCTTCGGCGGACGGGTCGGCGGTCGGCGTAGCGCCTGGCGCTCCTGCGGCCCCTGGGCCGTCAGTACGATCGCCAGACCCCTCGCCAGTTGTTGCAGCGGCAGCCTTGGCGGCCTCGGCGCCGGCGGGATCACCAGCGCCGGCTACGTCTTCGGCGGCGACCTCGGTCTCCATCTGCTCCACAGCAGATGGGTCTGACAGCCGGCAAGGGGAGAAGAGTCAAGCAAAATCCAGCAAAAACCCAAGAAGATCAAGAGAAGAAGAACCCAAGGGAGGTTTTGAAGCAAAAGGATTACTTGTGCCAGTCTCTTCAGTCAGGTTCTCCGTCGTCGGAGGGCCGCTGGCGCTGTCCCTTGCCGGAGAACCCTCCCTTGCCGGAGAGTTCTCCCTTGTCGGGGGATTCCCCCTTGGCTCCTGGTGGGGCTGCTCTGCTCCTACACAAATCAACAAGCAAATGTCAGCAAAGACAAGCACCCATGCACGCCTCACAGCAGAAAGTAAATCATACACTTACGCTGGGAGCTGCTCTGGAGAAAAGTCGCCGGATCCGGCAAGGTTGTCTCGGGCGCGCCACCTGCTGTCGCAGTGGGCTCGTCCTCGATGACGATCACCGGGACCTTGGCCCTCTTTGCTGCTCTCTGGGCCAGAGTCCTAAAGAGGAACAAGTTCAGAGAAAAGCAAGTGAGAAACAAGACAAACAGCAAGGATTGAAGAAATGCAAGTACAGCAAGAGAAGCTTACTCTTCTTCTTCTTCCTCGTCGGAGCTGAACGCGGAAAAGTCGAAGTCCGGCGTGCGCCCGGCGCGAGGAGGCGGAGGAGAAGCTTCCCTTGGCCGCTTGGCGGGAGCAGTGGCGGTGGTCTGAGATGACCCCGCCCCGGCTGCCGGCGCGGCGTGAGCAGCGGCAGGAACTGAAGCGGTGGTCCGGCTAGACTCCGCTCCAGTTGCCGTCGCAGCATGAGGCGCTCCCGCGGCAACGGTGTTTGCCGCGGTGGAGCGTGTCATGCGGCGTGGCGACTGTTGACCCGCTTGCCGCTCCGCCAAGTCACCGGCCTTGCGGAGACGCCTTCTTGGTGGGCATGGAGGCTCTGCGTGCGGCGAGCTGCCCGAAGATGAGGAGAAAGAGGAGTTGATTTCCAACGAGCCGCTCATGTCCTTGGCGGGCTCGCTCGGCCCGGCGTCACGCCCGGCAAGCTCCTTCTTGCCGGCGGGCTCTCCTCGCTTGGCACGGCTTGCCGCTTCTGCTGCATCTGCCTCCTCCACGGTGAATCCAAATTCACCCGCGGCCGCGGCTGCCGCCGCCTCTTCCAACCTAGTGGCGATGCGCGTCATCTCCTCGTCGGTGGTGTCGCAGGTGAGGCCATCCTTCTCGTCAGAGCGGATCGGCACTTCCACCAAGTCATCGAAGAACTGCTGCACGATGTCATCTGCAGGCTCCTGCCAAGTTGGCACAATTCCATGCGAGTCGCACTCCGGCATCATTGCACGGATGCGGTCGAGCGCGGAATTGTTGCACAGCGGAACGACGCCCCCCGGCAACCTGAAAACTTCGGGATGTTGGGGGGTCATACTTGAAGAGCTCCTGTAGCATCGCGTTGAGCTCCAGAACTGTGAAGTTGAAGTTGAGGCCCGGCCGCAGCCTCATGATATCTGCCGCATTCTTGAACTCCCAAGTGGGCCTCCCCCATTCCTGCAGGGGGGCGATGCGGCGGCGAAGAAAGTCTGCGCCAACAGCGCCTACAGTAAGTCCGGCAAGCCTGAGACACAGGATCCTGGTGACAGCAATCTTCAGCCTGTCGTCTTCCGGGGCCACGTCACTCCAATCGCTGCCGCGTGCTACTGGGGTTTGGCGCTGGGTGGTGAATGGCTGCGGGTTCTCCTCGTCAATCCAGCACCAGTCTGCTCTCCACTCCTCCCACTTGCCGCGGAATTCTCCCTCCAGATAAGTTTCCTTCTTGCCGGCCCTTGAGATCCAGGCGATTCCGCCGGATAGAGGCTCTCCTCTCTCTACTCGGGGTATGAAGAAGTGGCGAAAGAGGGCTACATTGGGGTGGACTCCGACAAAGTTTTCGCAGAGATGTGCGAAAATTGCCATGGTCAGAATGGCATTGGGGGTGAAGTCAAGGAGGTGGAATCCGTAGGTATTCATGATATCGGAGAAGAATTCAGAGAAAGGCGGGCAGAGCCCGCAGTAGAAGAACAATGCGAAGAAAGGGTATCCGTTTGGGGCTTTCTTCCAAGCGGCAGCGGGGAGTACCTTCGTGCGCGGATGCGCGCGCGTCTCCGTCGACCAGAAGAGGTAGTAGTTCTCCCTCAGCTCCTTCGCGGCAAGCTTGGGGGGGAAGACGGCCCGCTCCTTCCGCAGCGCCGCAAGCCGCTGCGCCTCGGTCGACTTCACGACCTTCCCCTTGTCGGCTTTTGGAGCCATGGCGGAAGTAGTGGAGGAGGTCGACGGCGTTGGTGGTGCTGGTGGCGATGGGGGGTGGAGCGCTGCTCTCTCTCTCTCAGCTTTGGGAAGGCGAGGGAGCGGCGGAGATTTCTGAGATTGGAAGCAGCAACGGGCGAATGGGCGAACTTCCCCTGTTTCCCCTGCTTATAAAGAGGGAGGGGGCGGACGTTCCGCATTTCCGAATAAAGAAACCACCCACGATCTCTCCCACGACGCCGCGTTCAACGCGTGCCGTTCGGGGAGGGCGCGGCGGATACGGAGTGAGATACGGCGTAACCTAGGCCGCGCGTGCCCGTGCCCTGTTTTGGGCCTGGCCCAACAGCGCTCGGCACCGTGTATGGCCCAAGCCCGGGGGCTCCTGTCGGTGTACTAGAGTAGGGGTACCCTAGTATCCCTAACTTGTGCACGGGCAGTCGCAGCGTCCCGCGGCAAAGCTTGCCGGGTGACCGCCAAGGTCCTCCGTGGTTCCTTTGGAGCCATTCAAGAACAAAGTATCCAAGTCAAAGAGACAAGACCCTGGCAAGAGGAGCTTGCCGGGAAGGCCAACCAAGGCACCTCAAGACCCCGGCAAGAGGAGCTTGCCGGGAAGGCCAACCAAGGCATCTCAAGGAGCTTGCCGCGACGCGCCACGCGTCCCGGCAAGGCCCAGTGAGCGATAAGCTCCCGGGCGCGACAAGACAACGACCGTGGAAAGCCACTACTCTGTGCCCGCGCTCCAGCACATCCACCAACGTGTCGCTCTGGGACCCTTCCAGGCGTGCGTGGCGGAAGGCTGTGCAGCTTGGGGTGAGCGGTGGCAAGCGGCGCTGACAAGATCGCCATCGTGGCGAGCGGTGGCGTCCCTGACGGTCCCTTTTACACTGTTTAGGCGACGTAGATGGGCATTTAAGGCCCTTGTCCCCTGCCGTCAGGGTTAGGTATGATACACTGTAGCAGGTAGCTATACCTACCGCAGCACCTTTCCATTTTTACCCTTTGTCTCCGTTGCCACCTGTCGGTGACCCCTTGAGCATATAAAAGGAGGCCCATGCGCAACGTAGAGGGGGGGTGAGCTAGCTCAGATACACTCACGCTCGGTCTCGTTAGCTGTTGGAGTGTACTGTAGCACTCCGCGCTCCCGAGAAAGAAATCAATACAAACCACAAAGCAGGAGTAGGGTTTTACGCATCCGTGCGGCCCGAACCTGGGTAAATCGCTCGCGTGTATCGCCTCGATTTGCTCTTTGCACGATCTCCGCCCCCGCCGAACCGAAAGGGACTCGGTCCGCCGGTCCCATAGGTGCCCGTGGATCAGTACCCCGGCACTTGGCTTTCCAGAAATAAGATTTGGCCTATAAACAAACAAGCAAGATGAAAGGTCATGCAAGTATTTAAAACAGCTGAGGAAAATGCAAAGAGGAAGAGAGCAGATGTTCTTTACCTCTGGCACCGGGTTAAGCTTGCAGAAAGGGTTTAACCCGACTTTACTGCAGTCTTCATATTTACCGTTAACCAGAAGAGTTGACATTGAAACAATATCTTCTTCTATTAATTGAACAGAGTTGTGACGAAGAGAGTCATCTGGGCCTCCACCATATTCGTACATCAGTTTGGATCGGCGGCTTAGAGGGATGACCCACCACGCAACCCAGCAACGGGTTAAGTCAACTCCGGTTAAGCCGTTCCCCAATAAAGCGTTAATCCTTTTAATGGATGGTATCAGCTTCTTGCGGTCGGCGGCAGTGAGCTTGTCAGGGAGTGCAAATTTGGAGTCAAGACGCTCTGCGCGATAACCCGGCAGTGGATGCTCATTTGCTGGTGAAGTGTCTTGACAATAGAACCAAGTCTGATTCCAGTCCTTCGGATGACTCGGCAAGACTATTAGGGGGAAGACGGCGTCTTGTCGATGCTGAATTGAGATACCTCCAAGTTCCAGGCTAGGGCCATTGGTGCACTCATTCTGGCGGTTCAGATAAAAATACTCTCTAAAGAGTTCCACAATCGGTTCTTCTTGAAGGTACACCTCGCAGAGAACTTGGAAGTTGCAGATGTTGGATATGGAATTAGGCCCGATGTCTTGAGGGTGGAGTTTGAAAAAATGGAGGACATCTCTGAAGAACTTTGAGCCGGGTGGGGAAAAGCCACGGTTCATGTGATCAGAAAAGACGATAACTTCACTGTCTTTTGGATTGGGCCGTTCCTCCTCCGGGTCAGGCGCACGGTAGGACATAACATTCTTCCCTGGCAAAAAACCTATGGTAAAGAATTCCTTCAGATTGTCCTCAGTGACTATTGAGGGAACCCAGTTGCAGACAATTGGTGCTTTGGACGACATGATGTTCAAAAGATGAACTGAAAAGAAAGCAACATACCGACTTAATTCAATGACAATGGTGAAAGTAAATGATGATGATACAGGGGAGTAATGGCGGCTTAAGTAAGGGCTAATGTCATATAAGGAAAAGTAAGCCGGCACAATAAGCCGCCATGACTATAGATATTTGAGAAAGCAAATTCAGCTAAGTGTTGAGACAAACAAGTTTCCCAAATTGCTTGATATTATTCCACATCAAATGGCTATCCAAAATGGAAAAAATCTAGACCTAAAAGTTTAGCGTGGATGAGTTTGTAAGTCTTAATGAGGCCTTTATATTGGGAAAAAGGATCTACTAGTGTCGAGAGCAAGCACAAAACAACTACTGCACAAACATGTATCTCTTTTTGGATCAAGAAGAGGCTGTAGGGAAGAACTACGGAGAAGCTGCGATGAACTACGAAGAACATGCGGAAACCTAGAAAGCCCTAATGTAGATCTAAGGGGCAAGAAGGGAAACGCTTACAGCCACAAAGCTTCCACGGAAGGTCACCGCCGTTTTTCTGGACTGATTTCGGTCGATGCAGTGGCCGAGGTCGACGGAGGTGAGAGCCTCTCTGGCGGCGGTGGAGCTCGAGCAGTAGCGGAGATTGCGAGAGAAGGAAGACGAAGGAGAGAGAAGAATGAGGAAGACCGGGGCATGCCTATTTATAAGGGAGTAAGCAAACAGGTGGGCATGAAAATCGAGGAGACCCGAATAATGATTATCAAACTAAATGGACGCCTCGATTCATGGAAGGCATTAAAGAATAAAGATCCGTTGAGAGATGACATCACAATGGTTTTTTGTGTTTTCAGGAAATGATGTCATGGCGGGTTATAAAAATTTCTGCGAGGAAAGGAAGATGGATTTTTTCTAAGTATTGAAGATTGACAAAGAACAAAGTTCAAAGTCAACCTGGGGCCTAATGTTGGGGATATAGCTATCAGTTATGATCCACCCAGGAGGGGCCGGGTCAAGTCCCAATGACGGGTCACAAAGGAAGACCAATAAATGTTCAAGGTCATAGTTTAATTCTCTTGATCCTGGTTGTGTGCGTAGTCCCCAGGATATGATTTATTACTTCTCTGCTAAATATTTCCCTGCTCATAAGAAACAAGCTGCCTTAAGGGATATATATAATTTTGTGCAAATTGAAGAAGAGAGTCTCCCACAAGCTTGGGGGAGGCTTCTCCAATTACTTAATGCTTTGCCTGATCATCCTCTTAAGAAAAATGAAATACTTGATATCTTTTATAATGGACTAACCGATGCTTCCAGAGATTACCTGGATAGTTGTGTTGGTTCTGTTTTCAGGGAAAGAACACCGGATGAAGCTGGAATTCTATTGAATAATATGTTGAAAAATGAAAATAATTGGACACTTCCTGAGCCAGGTCCTGAGCCTATTCCTAAACCAACTCCGAAGAAAAGGTGTTGGGGATATAGCTATCAGTTATGATCCGCCCAGGAGGGGCCGGATCAGTCCCAATGACAGATCACAAAGGAAGCCCAATAAACATTCAAGGTGATAGTTTATTAAGGCCTATAGAAGGCCTAAGCCCGGAGGCGGCTTAAGGCCCGATATTGTAAACTGCCGTATGTAAAGAAAGACTTGTAAGGAAAGGCATGTAAAAGAAGTCACCGAGCCGGACACGCGTTATGAGCCGGCCGGGACTCTGTAGGCCACCAGGCGTCAGCCCGTGTATATAAGGGGACGGTCCGGTGGCTGCTTAGGGAAAGAAAGAAGAGATTGAGAACCAAGCCGGCGGATTAGCCTCTTGGTGATCGACACCCCAGCAATTCCAACACAACTAGACGTAGGCTTTTACCTTCATCATAAGGGGCCGAACTAGTATAAAACCTCTCGTGTCCTTTGTCCCGATTAACCCCTTTAAGCTTCCTAGTTGCGATGGCCCTACGACTAAGTCCTTTTGCTAGGACATCTGCCGTTACGATTCCACGACAAAAGGGGTGTTCTATTTCTCAGTCCCGAAGATGTGCAAGAGGCAAAGAAATCCATGAAAGAAAAGGGTATTAAAGCTGAAGATGTTAAGAATTTACCTCCTATTGAAGAAATACATGGTCTTAATTTACTGCATGTTGAAGAAATATATTGTTTTAATCCATCACCTATTGAAGAAACAAATGGTCTTGATAACCCGACACAGGTAGTAAAAGTAAATTCTCTCTCTATATATGATAAAGCTGAAATCCCTCCTACTAAGTTTGCTAGCCAATGTTTGAATGAGTTTGATAACTTTATGGTTAAGCAAGAAGACTTCAATGCTTATTTTGGTAGAAAATTGAAACAAAATGCTTATATGATTGAACACTTGGGTGATTATATGTCTAGAGTTAAAGGTGAACTTAAACTCATTAGTAAACATGCTTCTATGGTTACCACTCAAGTAGAACAAGTACTTAAAGCTCAGAATGATTTGCTCAATGAATTAAATAGTAAGAAAAATGATAATGTTGTTAGAGTTATGACTAGAGGTGGTAAAATAACTCAGGAACCTTTGTGTCCTGAAGGCCATCCTAAGAGAATTGAGCAAGATTGTCAGAGAAATAATATAGATGCACCTAGTCCTTCTAAAAGGAACAAAAAGAAAAATGATAGGACTTTGCATGCTTCTAGTGAACCTGTTATTGACACACCTGAGAATCCCAATGATATCTCTATTTCTGATGCTGAAACACAATCTGGTAATGAACATGAAACTAGTGATAATGTTAATGATGATGTTCATGTTGATGCTCAACCTAGTAATGATAATGATATAGAAATTGAACCTGCTGTTGATCTTGATAACCCACAATCAAAGAATCAACGTTATGATAAGAAAGACTTTGTTGCTAGGAAGCACGTAAAGAAAGAGAACCATGGGTTCAGAAACCCATGCCTTTTCCACCCAAACCATCCAAGAAAAAGGATGATGAGGATTTTGAGCGCTTTGCTGAAATGATTAGACCTATCTTTTTGCGTATGCGATTAACTGATATGCTCAAAATGAATCCTTATGCTAAATATATGAAAGAAATTATCACTAATAAAAGAAAGATACCGGAAGCTGAAATTTCCACCATGCTTACTAATTATACTTTTAAGGGTGGAATACCTAAGAAACTAGGAGATCCAGGAGTATCAACTATACTATGCTCCATTAAAAGAAACTATGTTAATTAAAAACTTATTTGTGTGATCTTGGAGCCGATGTTAGTGTTATGCCTCTCTCTTTATATCATAGACTTGATTTGAACAAGTTGACACCTACTAAAATATCTTTGCAAATGGCAGATAAATCAACCGCTATACCTGTCTGTATTTGTGAGGATGTGCCTGTTGTGGTTGCAAATGTTACTATTTTAACGGACTTTGTTATTCTTGATATTCCTGAGGACGATAATATGTCTATTATTCTTGGAAGACCCTTCTTGAATACTGTAGGGGCTGTTATTGATTGCACCAAAGGCAATATCACTTTTCATGTTAATGGTAATGAGCATACGGTAGACTTTCCGAGGAAACAACCTCAAGTCCACAGTATCAATTCTATTGGAAAAATTCCATCGATTATTTTTGGAGGTTTTGAATTTCCTCTTCCTACTGTCAAGAAGAAATATGATATTCTTATTGTTGGGGATGTGCATATCCCCGTTGAGGTAACCTAGTGTTATTCGAAAATTCTCCGGTTCCATGTTATTCGGAATGAGTTTGTTAACAAGACATGATCAACCTTGTTAGTGGATTCCTTTTGATGAGCATGAGATGGATGAATTTAGAAAACAGAATTCGCTGTACCATCCTTTTACTTTCTGTTATTTGGTTGAAATAAAGTAAAAATAGTATTTTTCTGTCTGTTTTCTGATTTAACCGTGCAATATAAAAATACCCCGAAAATAAGAGTTCTCAAAATGCCCTGAAATTTAAATATGATTTTTTTCTGGAATATTTGAGAATATCTGGCACTGAGAACACAGCAGGGGGAGCAAGCACCTGGCCACAAGGGTCCACGGCGCGCCCCCCTGCCTCGTGGGCCCATGGTGGCTCCCCTCCACTTATTCCTGCACCCACACACTTCTTCTTCCTCCCAAAAAAATCACCATCCAGCTCAAGCACGAGTCCTAGCTCATTTTGCTACGATTTTTGATCTCCTTGCTCAAAGCACCTCTCACAAAACTGCTTTGGGGGATTGTTCCTTGGTATGTGACTCCTCCATTGGTCCAATTAGTTTTTGTTCTAATGCTTTATTCATTGCAAATTTGTGCTACGTAGGTGACCATGTTCTTGAGCTTGCATGTCAAATTTATATGGTTCCAAGTAGTTCTAATGCATGATATAGGCTCTAAGCACTTGTAGGAGTAGTTGCTATCAATTTTGTTGAGTTTGGTTTACTTTTATTTGAAGTTACTAAAAATTTCAGAAATTTTTAAGCAGAAGAAATATGTTTAGGAAAATGTACCAAGGAGGTCCATCAAGGAAGCAAGGACCCAGGCTTGCAATGCGTGATGATGATGATGAGCCACCAAGGGACGCTCCAGTGCGGCCTTGTGAGTGGCCTTCAGAGGACTTCATGGATCGAGCAGGAATTAAGGAAGAATTTAACACATATTTGCGTAACATTGATCTTGTGAGCTTCGAGGCAGAAAAGTGCCGTCAGTACCACTATCTCACTAGTTCCTTTGTGAGGAGGTTTGAATTTTCATCTTCACGCAATTCTCAAACTGTCCTGTTTGATCTTTATGAAAATTCTTATACTATGGACTTGGAGGATTTTACCACTGCTTGCAAACTTCCACAATGGGGTAGTACTTGTGAACCTTGCAAATCTGAGTTTAGAGATTTTCTTGCTAGTATAACTGTGGGGGAATCTAGAGATATAGCACAAGCTACCATAGGGAGCATTCATTTCCTGCTATACATTATTTCACTCTCTTCATAGGTAGGTGCATAAATGGTAAAGATGAAGCATGTCATATGTGTGTCCCTGACCTCAGTATTCTTAGGAGTGTTGTGTTAGGAGATAAATCTTATAACTTGGGAGCCATTGTTGCACGTAGGTTGCATCATAATAGTTTTAATGGAGATTTCTTTGATGGAATTTATGCAACCCATATAGCTAGTTTTCTTGGTATAACCATACGTGAGGATGATATTGAGTTGCCTCCTGCTTATTTGGATTATCGGGCTATGTTTCGTCATCATTTTGTTGAGAGGAACGATCAGTTCCTCCAGTATCGACTAATCTTTGACAGACGACGCACCTATCACGTCGCTCTCCCTGCTTCTACTTTCTTTGACTTTCAGGCAAAAGGGAGATATTTTATAACCAGAGAGGAGGCGGAAGAGTATAAGAGGAGGGCTTAGATAGCTCGCCTCCAAGCTGCAGCCCACGATGCAATGACTATTGCATCTCAGTACGACCCCAACTGCAACTTTGGATATCCGCCAGGCCATCCGTGGCATTAGACCAACTTAGGCCAAAAGCCTAAGCTTGGGGGAGTACGTATTTCTCACCGACATTACATTTATGTTCACACACTCATTGCTAGATATCGGTGCTCATACTTTTTCATTGTATCATCCATGCTAGTTTATTTCCTTTTTATGCTTTCTTCTTGTGTGTTTGATAAACCTTAAGAAAAACAACAACAAAATTAGTAGTATCTTTTATCTATTTTATTTTTCTTGCTGTAGTAGTAATAACTAAAAAGAAAACTCAAAAAGATTTCCCTTTCTTCTTTTGTTTGTTGGGAGCTTTCCCGTGTAAATAGTTTTATTTCTTTTCTTTTCTTTGGGGGTCGGGAGGACAAAACCATAATGAAAATGTTGAGTGGCTCATATATGCATTATTGTTGATCTAACAAAGAGCCCATATTACCTTGTCTTCTCTCTTGAATTGAATGCTTGCAGATTCCAGCTTAATCCAATGCACGTGCACTATTATTATTATTCACATCATTCGCTCGTGCAAGTGAAAGGCAATTATGACGATATATGATGGACTGATTGAGATGGGAGAAGCTGGTATGAACTCGACCTCTCTTGTTTTTGTAAATATGATTAGTTCATCATTCCTGATTCAGCCTATTATGAATAAACATGTTTGCAATGATAATTAGAGATTATAGTTGCTTATGCCATGATTAATTAGCTAGGAGCTTATAATGGTTTACCTTGCGTGCCAACATGCTATTAAAATGGTTGTGATGTGGTATGATAGGGTGGTATCCTCTTTTGAACAATTCGAGTGGCTTGACTTGGCACATGTTCACACATGTAGTTGAAACAAAATCAACATAGCCTCTACGATATTTATGTTCATGGTGCATTATATCCTACTCATGCTTGCATTCGGTGTTGATTAATTTTAATGCATGTTCATGACTGTTGTCGCTCTCTAGCTGGTCGCTTCCTAGTCTTTTTCTGGCCTTCACCTGTACTAAGCGGGAATAATGCTTGTGCATCCAATCCCATAAACCCCAAAGTTATTCCATATGAGTCCACCATACCTACCTATATACGATATCTACCTGCCGTTCCAAGTAAATTTGTATGTGCCAAACTCTAAACCTTCAAATAAACATTCTGTTTTGTATGCTCGAATAGCTCGTGTATCAACTAGGGTTGTCCTTATCTTCCATGTTAGGCGGGTTATTCTCAAGAGGAGTGGACTCCGCTCCTCACTCACGAGAAAATGGCTGGTCACCGGGATGCCTAGTGTAACACCCCGGATGTATCCTACCTTATTTGTACTCCAACTCTTGCCGTTTCCGGCACTAAGTTATGATATTTCCTCGTTGTTGGGTTTTGCCTTCGTGTGCTTTTGTCTTTGTCATGCATCTCATATCATGTCATCATGTGCATTGCATTTGCATACGTGTTCGTCTCATGCATCCGAGCATTTTCCCCGTTGTCCGTTTTGCATTCCGGCGCTCCTATGTCCTCTGGTGTCCCTTTCTACCACTTTTCGTGTGCGGGTGTTAAATGTTTTCGGATTGGAACGAGACTTGTCATGCGGCCTTGGTTTACTACCGGTAGACCGACTGTCAAGTTTCGTGCCATTTGGACTTCGTTTGATACTCCAACGGTTAACCGAGGGACCGAAAAGTCCTCGTATGTGTTGCAGCCTAACACCCCTCCAAAGTGGTCCAAACCCCACCTAAACCTTCTCCATCACCTAGGTCATTCGATCACGATCGCGTGGCCGCAAACCGCACCTCATTTGGAGCCTCCTAGCTCCTCCTACCTCTATATATAGACCTTCCCCAAATTTCGGATCCATTCCACCCGAAACCCTAGTCTCCCCCTCTCCTCGCGTGCCGGACACAAGTCCCGCCGACGGACACGTCCGGCTTGCCCCGCCGCCGCCACGTGTCACGACGCGGTTGGCCCGGCCGCATCTCCCCTGCTGCCGGCCCGGGAAGCCCGAGCGCGGCCCTCCCGGCCCGCGTCCTCGCTTGCGCCGCCCGGTGCCGCCTCCTTCGCCCCACCGCCCGCTAGCTCACGCCGGAGCTGCGCGCCGCCGCCGCCGACATTGCCGCACCGCTGCCTCGCCCGGTCGCCGCCGCCCCGTCATCGCCGCTGCCGCCGCCGACGAACTCCTCTGGTGCCGCCCACGATCCGCACCGGCCGACCCCCTCTCCGATCCGGCGATCCCCGACGTCTCGGGCGACCTCGAAGCTCCGGCCGGCGATCCTCGAACTCCGCGCAGCTACAGTGCCCGATCTGGATCTGAGATCCGCGTGGTTGACTTTTTCCCTCCCAACCCTAATTATTTTGCATACTTCGTCAGCTCATAACTCTGCAACTGTTGCTCCGATTCGTGCGTGTAGCATATCGAAATGTTCGTCTCGATGAGTACATCATTGCATCATTCTCATCTGAGCTCATCTTGATGCCCGAAATGCTGTTGGAAGAGGGCTATGTGATGATAGTTTCAGATCTATTTCAGCAAATGCACTTTTGTCATTTTTGCCATGATTAATATGTGCATGCTATGATCTTGAGCTCTACATGTGTTTTGTAGAATGCCATGCCATCTTTACAGGGGTGTATGCCATGTATTTTTGTGATCTTTGTGGTGACTAGCACAAGCATGCAAAGTAGCTTACTCAATGATGCTGATTTCAGGGACTTAGAATTTCACTAAGTCCTTGCCCTGTCATTATTAGTATGCCATATGTTCATGTTGTTTCCTAGTGATCCGTGCCTCTTTTGAGCATGATCAGTAAGGATGTTTTGTAGATAATGTTGTGCTCTATCCATCCATGTCTTTGTTTGCAATTATGGAGCACCCTAGCTTGAGTCAATCGAGCTCTACTTTTGCTATAAAATGTTCCTGGCAGATTGTTAACATGTTTTGCAATTTTGCCGAGCTTGTTGTTGTTGATCCATGCATGCTATGTTGTTGTTCTTGCCATGTATAGCTTCTATGCCATGTCTATTTGCTGGGTGTATGCTTAGTTTGTCATGCAATGCCTCGTAGTGAGTGCATCGAGCTCGTAAACATGCCTACTCGTTATCTGTTTTGCATGCTCCAGTTTTTCACTAAGTCTGAATCTGTTTATGTTTTTGCTATGTTCACATGCTTGCAATTGTATTTTCTGATCCCTTTTGGCTCATGGTCACTAAGGGACTTTTGTTGTATGCTTTGAGTAGCTTCATGCCATGCCTTGCTTTGCCATGATATGTTCCTGTAGCATGTAGTTATCGTGCTCTAAACATTGCTTCCTGATGATAAATTCCTGACTTGCTATTAATTTCACTAAGTCTGAAACCTGTTATCTTTTGCACTTTTGCCATGCTTGTTTGAGCTTGCTATTGAGTGAATTAGCCGTAGCTCAGTGTTCATCTTTTGTCAAGAATTATGAGTGGATCCCTGACATGTATTTTGTTGCCATGTTTGAGTGCAGTAGCTTATTTATCTTGATGCATTTATAAGGCTACTTGCTGTTAATCGCAGATCGGAGCCATATTTGTTTTGCTTGCCATTTCCAAACCGTGCATCCGATTCCGATGATCTTTATATCAATTTCAGCTGAAATCACCTCCCCTTTCCAGTGGCACTCTTGGTTTTCCAAGTTGAGGCCAGGTTCAATCATTCCTTTCCAAATCATGCCTATGCATCACATATCGCATCCCGCATATCATACCATGTTTGCATCATGTTGCTTGAGCTTTGCACGTGGTTGATTGTGTTCCTTCTTGTTTGTTGTGCTTGCTTGGGTAGAGCCAGGAGACGAGTACGTGAACGAGGAGCCTGTTGAGTACGCTTACGAGGATCAAGTCAACTCTGAGAACTTTGCAGGCAAGATGACCATACCCTCGAAATCACTTCTATCTTTGCTTGCTAGATGCTCGCTCTTTTGCTATGCGTATGCTACGATACCTACCAATTGCTTATCATGCCCCCCCAATTTCCATGTCAAACCTCTAACCCACCATGTCCTAGCAAACCGTTGTTTGGCTATGTTACCGCTTTGCTCAACCCCTCTTATAGCGTTGCTAGTTGCAGGTGAAGATTGGAGTTTTGTTCCTTGTTGGAACATGTTTATTGTTGGGATATCATCATATTATCTTGTTTATCTTAATGCACCTATATAGTGGGTAAAGGGTGGAAGGCTCGGCCTTATGCCTGGTGTTTTGTTCCACTCTTGCCGCCCTAGTTTCCGTCATATCAGTGTTATGTTCCCGGATTTTGGTTCCTTACACGGTTGGGTTATAATGGGAACCCCTTGACAGTTCGCCTTGAATAAAACTCTTCCAGCAATGCCCAACTTTGGTTTTACCATTCGCCACCTAGCCTTTTCCCTTGGGTTTCGCGGACTCAAGGGTCATCTTTATTTTAACCCCCCCCCCCCCCCCCCCCCCCCCCCCCCCCCCCCCCCCCCCCCCCCCCCCCGCCCCCCGGGGCCAGTGCTTCTATAAGTGTTGGTCCAACTGAGCGATGTCCGGGGCTACCAGGGGCAACTCTGGGCTGGCCTACCCGACGTCTTGCTCATCTGGTGTGCCCTGAGAACGATATATGTGTAGCTCCTATCGGGATTTGTCGGCACATTTGGGTGGTGTTGCTGGTTTAGTTTTACCATTGTCGAGATGTCTTGTAACCGGGATGCCGAGCCTGATCGGATTATCTTGGGAGAAGGAATATCCTTCGTTGACCATGAGAGCTTGTGATGGGCTAAGTTGGGACTCCCCTGCAGGGATTTGAACTTTCGAAAGCTGTGCCCGCGGTTATGGGAAGATGGGAATTTGTTAATGTCCGGTTGTAGAAAACCTGAAACTTAACTTAATTAAAATGTATCAACCGCGTGTGTAACCGTGATGGTCTCTTCTCGGCGGAGTCCGGGAAGTGAACACAGTGTTGGAGTAATGCTTGACGTAGGTTGTTCTAGGATCACTTCTTGATCATAGTTGTTCGACCGTGCTTTTGCCTTCTCTTCTCGCTCTCATTTGCGTCTGTTAGCCACCATATATGCTAGTCGCTTGCTGCAGCTCCACATCATACCTTTACCTTACCTATAAGCTTATATAGTCTTGATCGCGAGGTTGTGAGATTACTGAGTCCCCGTGACTCATAGATTACTTCAAAAACCAGATGCAGGGACCGATGATACCGCTCCAGGTGATTCAACTGAGCTCAAGTGGCTGTTCGATGAGGACTCAGGACGATACTATGTGTCTTTCCCAGATGATCAGTAGTGGTGCCCAGTTGGGGCGATCGGGGACTATGTTGCATTTGGGGTTTATCTTCATTTTGGTTCTGTAGTCGGACCTTGAGTGTATTTGGATGAATGTAATGTTATTTATGCTATTTGTGTGACGTGGCGAGTGTAAGCCAACTATGTATCCTTTTTCCCTTATTGTATTACATGGGTTGTTTGCGAAGGTTACCTCACTTGCGACATTGCTTTCAATGCGGTTATGCCTCTAAGTCATGCTTCGACACGTGGGAGATATAGCCGCATCGAGGGCGTTACACCCAGTCCCATGCTTTATGCAAATCAAATCAAAATAATTGCAAACAAAACTCCCCCGGGACTATTGTTAGTTGGAGGCACTTGTTGTTTCGAGCAAGCCATGGATTGATGCTTGTTGGTGGAGGGGGGGGTATAAACTTTACCATTATGTTTGTGAACCACCTATAATGTGTGTAGTATGGAAGATATCGCCATCTCTTGGTTGTTATGTTGACAATGAAAGTATACCGCTCAAAATATTATTCACCTCTATTTCAAAACCGAGCTCTGGCACCTCTACAAATCCCTGCTTCCCTCTGCGAAGGGCCTATCTATTTACTTTTATGTTGAGTCATCATCCTCTTATTAAAAAGCACCAGTTGGAGAGCACCACTGTCATTTGCATTCATTACTGTTAGTTTACATTGAGTATGACTTGACTGGATCTCTTTTACCATGAATTACAATGTCTAGTCAGTCCTTGATCTTTAAAGGTGCTCTGCATTTATGTTTTGCGGTCTCAGAAAGGGCTAGCGAGATACCATCTTGTTATATCATATTATGATTGTTTTGAGAAAGTGTTGTCATCCGAGATTTATTATTATTGCTCGCTAGTTGATTATGCCATTGATATGAGTAAACATGAGACCTAAGAGTTATTGAGAATATGGTTAGTTCATAATCTTTGCCGAAAACTTGAATGCTGGCTTTACATATTTACAACAACAAGGGCAAACAGAGTTTGTAAAAGATTTTATTTATCACTTTCAGTTTATCAACTGAATTGCTTGAGCACCTAAGAGTTATTGAGAATATGGTTAGTTCATAATCTTTGTCGAAAACTTGAATGCTGGCTTTACATGTTTACAACAACAAGGGCAAACAGAATTTGTAAAAGTTTTTCTTTATCACTTTCAGTTTATCAACTGAATTGCTTGAGGACAAGCAAAGGTTTAAGCTTGGGGAGTTGATACATCTCCGTCGTATCTACTTTTCCAAACACTTTTTCCCTTGTTTTGGACTCTAACTTGCATGATTTGAATGGAACTAACCCGGACTGACGTTGTTTTCAGCAGAATTGCCATGGTGTTATTTATGTGCAGAAACAAAAGTTCTCCGAATGACTTGAAACTCCACGGATATTATTTTTGGAAATAATAAAAAATACTGGCAAAGAATCAAGGCCAGGGGGCCCACACCCTAGCCACGAGGGTGGAGGCGCGCCTGCCCCCCTGGGCGCGCCCCCTGCCTCGTGGGCCCCCTGGAGCTCCACCGACCTCAACTCCAACTCCATATATTCGTGTTCGGGGAGAAAAAATAAAGAAGAAGGATTCATCGCGTTTTACGATACGGAGCTGCCGCCAAGCCCTAAACTCTTGCAGGAGGGCTGATCTGGAGTCCATTCGGGGCTCCGGAGAGGGGAATCCGTCGCCGTCATCATCAACCATCCTCCATCACCAATTTCATGATGCTCACCGCCGTGCGTGAGTAATTCCATCATAGGCTTGCTGGACGGTGATGGGTTGGATGAGATTTATCATGTAATCGAGTTAGTTTTGTTAGGGTTTGATCCCTAGTATCCACTATGTTATGAGATTGATGTTGCTATGACATTGCTGTGCTTAATGCTTGTCACTAGGGCCCGAGTGCCATGATTTCAGATATGAACCTATTATGTTTTCATGAATATATGTGAGTTCTTGATCCTATCTTGCAAGTCTATAGTCACCTACTATGTGTTATGATCCGGCAACCCCGAAGTGACAATAATCGGGACCACTCCCGGTGATGACCGTAGTTTGAGGAGTCCATGTATTCACTATATGTTAATGCTTTGGTCCGGTACTCTATTAAGGAGGCCTTAATATCCCTTAGTTTCTGTTAGGACCCCGCTGCCACGGGAGGGTAGGACAAAAGATGTCATGCAAGTTCTTTTCTATAAGCACGTATGACTATATTCGGAATACATGCCTACATCACATTGATGAATTGGAGCTAGTTCTGTGTCACCCTATGTTATGACTGTTACATGATGAACCACATCCGGCATAATTCTCCATCACCAATCCAATGCCTACGAGCTTTTCACATATTGTTCTTCGCTCATTTACTTTTCTGTTGCTATTGTTACGATCACTATAAAACACCAAAAATATTACTTTTGCTACCGTTACCTTTTACCACCATTGCCACTACTATCATATTACTTTGCTACTAAACACTTTGTTGTAGATATTAAGTTTCTAGGTGTGGTTGAATTGACAACTCAGCTGCTAATACTTGAGAATATTCTTTGGATCCCCTTGTGTCGAATCAATAAATTTGGGTTGAATACTTGTGGGTTATCAGAGGGGGAAAGGAAGGGGGAGAAGGAGAAGGAAAGGGGGGCGCCCCCTCTCCTAGTCCAATTCGGACCAGAGGGAGAGGGGGCACACGACCTGCCCTGGCCGGCCCCTCCCTCTCTCTCTCTCTCCACTAGGGCCCAATAAGGCCCATTAACCCTTGGAGGGTTCCGGTAACCCCTCCGGCACTCCGGTAAAATCACAATTTCACCTGGAACTCTTCTGATGTCCAAATGTAGGCTTCCAATATATCAATCTTTATGTCTCGACCATTTCAAGACTCCTCGTCATGTCCGTGATCATATCCGGGACTCTGAACTACCTTCGGTACATCAAAACATATAAACTCATAATACCGATCGTCACAGAACTTTAAGCGTGCGGACCCTACGGGTTCGAGAATTATGTAGACATGACCGAGACACGTCTCTGGTCAATAACCAATAGAGGAACCTGGATGTTCATATTGGTTCCTACATATTCTACGAAGATCTTTATCGGTCAAACCGCATAACAACATACATTGTTCCCTTTGTCATCGGTATGTTACTTGCCCGAGATTCGATTGTCAGTATCTCAATACCTAGTTCAATATCGTTACCGGAAAGTCTCTTTACTCATTCCGTAATGCACTATCCCGTAACTAACTCAGTAGTTGCATTGCTTGCAAGGCTTATAGTGATGTGCATTACCAAGAGGGCCCAGAGATACCTCTCCGACAATCGGAGTGACAAATCCTAATCTCGATCCATGCCAACTCAAAAAGTACCATCAGAGACACCTGTAGAGCACCTTTATAATCACCCAGTTACGTTGTGAGGTTTGGTAGCACACAAAGTGTTCTTCTGATAATCGGGAGTTACATAATCTCATAGTCATAGGAACATGTATAAGTCATGAAGAAAGCAATAGCAGTAAACTAAAACGATCAAGTGCTAAGCTAACGGAATGGGTCAAGTCAATCACATCATTCTCTAATGATGTGATCCCGCCAATCAAATGATAACTCATGTCTATGGTTAGGAAACATAACCATCATTGATTCAACGAGCTAGTCAAGTAGAGGCAAACTAGTGACACTCTGTTTGTCAATGTATTCACACATGTACTAAGTTTTTGGTTAATACAATTCTAGCATGAATAATAAGCATTTATCATGATATAAGGAAATAAATAATAACTTTATTATTGCCTCTAGGGCATATTTCCTTCAAGACTCACAGTTACTATGGTTACTATGACTTCACACTGAATCATGTTACTAAAGACGGGTCGACCCTGAGGGGTACCCGCGCGAGCTTAATTGCGAGTGATGTGGAGTTGGGTTGACCTAGAAGGTGCCCGCGAGATACTTACGTGGCGTGGCCGGGCATTCTTAACCCTTGCCGCAAGTACTCGAGACGGGGCGACGTGGTCACATCTTTCGTGAGTCTCTACTCGTGACCGCACTACCAACACACTAACGGTTTGGATATTTGATCCGAGGGGTCTCTGGCCTGATAGCACTAGCCATCATGTGGGCATAGTATGGGTGTTCTGCGTCGTATGCATCAGCCGAAGCATAATAGACGTCATGCGACTGAGCGGCGCGCGCCGGGTTGGACTGCGTAAGCACCTGCCTTTTTAAGGAGGTAGTTAGGTCTGCTCACCGGCCGCCCACGCAACGTGCAGGAGTTCCCGGGGCGATGGCCCAAGACCCCTGGGGGCATAGGTTTAGTCCGACGTGCTGACCTCTCTATTAAGCCTAGGTCGGGTTGCGGCGTATTGTTTGGCCGAGGCCGGGCATGACCGAGGAAAGTGTGTCCGGCCGGAGTTAATCGAGCGTGGTGGGTAAGTTGGTGCACCCCTGCAGGGAAGAAAACATCTATCGATAGCCTGTCGTATGGTAACGGACACTTAGAGTTGTATCCCGATCGATTCAACTAGAACTAGATACTTGAGGTGATAATTGAATAGTATGGCTCTGGGATTGCTTTCTCGTAGGGAGTCGAGAAAGGATCTCTGGCCGAGGTTGATCACACTACTACTACTTTACTTTATGCCACTCTTATCTCTTCTGATGCTGCAAGACGCTTGAAGATGCTAGTCTTCGATAGGCTAGGCTTTCCCCTTCTTTTCTGGCATTCTGTAGTTTAGTCCACAGATACAACCCATTTCTTTGATACAGATGCATACTTAGTTTAGATCTGATGTAAGTCTTGCGACTACTTTGGATGAGTACTCACAGTTGCTTTGCTACCTCTTTTTCTCCCATACCCGATTGTTGCGACCAGATGACGGATCCCAGGAGCCAGACGACCCCACTGATGACTACTACTACTCCTCCGAGGGTGCCTACTACTACATGACGGCCGCTGATGACCTGGATTAGTTAGGAGGCTCCCAGGCAGAAGGCCTTGCCTTTTCGATCGATGTGCTTTTGCGCTAGCCTTCTTAAGGCAAACTTGTCTAACTTATGTTTGTACTCAGATATTGTTGCTTCCGCTGACTCTTGTGTATTTGAGCTTATGTATTCGAGCCCTCGAGGCCCATGGCTTGTAATATAAAGATTGTATTATTTATTTTGTGTCTAGAGTTGTGTTGTGATATCTTCCCGTGAGTCCTTAATCTTGATCGTACACATTTGTATGTATGATTAGTGTATGATTGAATCGAGAGTGTCACAATCGCCTCATCCGAGCTCGACGCGGCGCTTATATGCAGCTTTACGTACCAAAAGTGAAGCCATTTCCGTTGAACGAATCAGACCGGGGCAACACCTCAAACACGTCATCGAACTCCAGATCCGACACCCCACCACGACTAAGACATCGAATGAGGAAACCATACCTGCCATCCACAAACCACGAGCCCAGCACACGTTCTGTCTTCTAGATGATGTCGATGCATACCACAATCTGCATCCGCTCCTGGACTATCTCCCAAACTCTGCGCCGATGCTGGAGCAAACGCTGTCGCAATGGTGGAGCCCGACGACACAAGTTCAGCACAAGGATGCCGCCGCCGCCACACCATCCTTACTTGAACAGACTGATTTCCAAATCCATCTCCAACCATTGGACCGATGGCCTCGTCAGACAAGAATCCGAAGAATCTTTATTCAGGGCTGTCATCATCACCGCCGAAACCAAGACGATGAACAACCTAAAAATCTAGACTACAAGGGAGTAAAAATGATCCACGCGCGTGGATCCGGCGACCCCCTCACCATCGACGACTGAGGTCGCCGGCGGAGGAAAGCCGCCGGAGGACGGCGCTGAAAGATTATCCTCTTTTGGCGGCGGCTAGGGTTTCTTTCATGCAAGCAGGTCTGACCCCACGGACCATGTACTTGACTTGCATACGTTACTCCGTCTCTACCGGAAATATACCCGTACGATTATTCGTTGCGTGAGATATTGGCCTCTTCGCTGCCACGGCGTGCACCAGGTGCACGCGACGGTGACCCCACACCCGCACCACACCACTCACCACTATTAACCACTGCTTTGGTTCTTGACCCAAGCCAACCACCAGTCCCCACGTCGCCGCCCGCGCGAGACCCACAGCCTGCACAGCTACACTCACTCCGGCGCCGCCGCCGCCGTCGCCACCAGCCCGCGATGTCGGGCGCCTCCGGGCCCCTGGCCGTTCTGCTCCTCGTCCTCGTCGCGGCCGTCTCCGCGTCGTCGACGGGGAACGGGGAGTCTTGGCGGGCGGAGCAGGAGCGGGACCGGGTGCCGCGGGTGCCGGGGCAGGCGTTCAACGCCAGCTTCGCGCACTACGCGGGCTACGTCACCGTCAGCGAGGAGCGCGGCGCCGCGCTCTTCTACTGGTTCTTCGAGGCCGCGCACGACCCGGCCTCCAAGCCGCTCGTGCTCTGGCTCAACGGAGGTACTACTCCCCTTACCGCCGCCGCCCATTCCTTCTGCGATCCGCTCCTAATTAGAATATCGTAATAATCTGTTTGGTTTCTACGGCTGAGGTTACTGCTACTGCTACAGTGCTAGCACTAGGTAGTGGTGGATACCTGAACATCTGTATGTTGTTGGATGGATCATGGATGCGTTGCACCCTCAGCTGGCTTACTGGCATGATGGTGTTCTTTTAGGAACGCTGCCTTGCCAAAGTATGAAACTGCTATTACAAAGGTTTGTGTAGTCTGTGAACTGTGATACATCTAGGATTGGTATCTGGCCACTGAACAACTGTTTGTGGTATTGCTTTACAAGCGGCTAGAATCTTTAAGTTCATATGTACTACGTGCCTATCCAATCCGGTCATCAAGCCTGTCATCTGGAAGATGACCTAATAAAATTTTCCATGAGGAATGTCAACTTACTTGGCATCAAATGATTGTGAAGTTTTGTGCACGTATTCATAAATCTATCTGGGATGTTGACTTCTACTTCGTTCATCAAGTTCATTTTTTAACAAGACTGTAAATAGACTGAGAGTATAATGGTGGCTTACTGCGTTTCATTTGTCAGGGCCTGGTTGCTCATCAATCGCTTTTGGTCTCGGGGAAGAAGTGGGTCCTTTCCATGTCAATGCCGACGGAAAGGGTGTGCATATGAATCCTTACTCTTGGAACCAAGGTACCATTCAACAGAAGCAAATTTATATTCTTGATGAATATTCTTAATTCAAATTTAGATGCTGCTACATTCTTGTTCCAACCCTTCCGTTTCTTGTTTCTAAAAATGTAGATGTTAGCAGTAATATCAAGCCTTTTTCTCTTAACAGGGAACCCTTCGTTCTTCCTCTTTTATCGAGAACAAGGCCCTTAGTAAATATTTTGACCAGAAGTTCCCAAATTAATCAACTCTAACAATAGTTTTTTATTGCTAAAAGCAACAAGAGGCTTGGTAATGGATCACAACATTTGTGATAAGTGGAGTGCTTCACTTTTGCCCATAGCCCATATGTATCATCATTGCAATTAAGTTCTGAAAGAGCTTTCCCATGTTTTCTGTATTATAAATTGAGGTTTAGCTGTGTTGTAGTCATTCATGGAAAATATGTTTTTTTTTCTTCTAAAGAATTGAAAGCTAGAGAACCGACTCCTGAGTCTGCCCCGTATTTTGCTAGAGTACTGAAAACTGATTGGTTATTAAACTGGAAGCTCAGCTTTCTTGGCACAAATCATTGCTTGCAATTGGCTATGAAATTTGATCAACTGGTGGATGGAAAGTGCCAGATCTAATTTGACAAAGCTTGAATGTACCACACTTGTGCAAAACAAGTACCTTATACATTTTGCCATCGGATGCTCACCTTCACCACTGACTGAGTGCACAAAAGTCGACTGCTTGCCTTTGTTTAGTAGTATTTTAGTTTTGATGAATTGGATTCTTGAACTGCTACTTACACGCATATTGGAGTACAGCCTTAGTTTTCAGTCTTACAACCCTTTTTTTGTTTCATATCAGTTCCCATTTTCTTTTGCTAAACTTCTGAGTGTGCTGTTCCTTGCACCCCAGCTTGGTTTGGAAGATATGTATTTTAACAGTTTCTTATATTTGCAGTTGCAAATATCTTGTTCATTGATTCACCTGTTGGCGTTGGTTATTCATATTCAAACACCTCTGCTGATATTTTAAGCAATGGGGATGAGAGGACTGGTACTGCAACCCCATTCACTATGTCTATCATTTGGTTTACATGAAATTCACATCCTCCAAAATAATGATATATTATTGTTGGATTTCACTCATTTTTATTCTCAATATATTGTAGCCAAGGATTCGTTGGTGTTCCTAACAAAGTGGCTTGAACGATTTCCTCAATACAAGGAGCGTGAATTTTATTTAACTGGAGAGAGTTATGCTGGTCTGTAGAATCTTTACAGGCTTTTGTTTCTTCATATGCAGTCTACTGCTTCTTTCTTTCCTTTTCCCTTATGGAAAGTTTCTGAAACTTATTTATGACTCTGGTTTGGTTAGGACACTACGTTCCTCAGTTGGCTCAAGCCATAAAGAGGCACCACGAGGCCACTGGAGACAAAACAATCAATCTCAAGGGTTATATGGTATGGCTTTGGTACTTCTGCATTTTGATTATTGAATTCCATCACATATTTTCTTTTTATTGTTTAGATAGAACTATATTTCTGCTGTCGGGCCTTGGACTAAAATGCCTTCGGTGTTCTGTTGTCGGCTTGTTGCATACCACTGCCCTTACCAATGACCTACGACACATAATGAAATGATTCTCAACTAAGTCCAATAGCGTTTCCTCAACTACCTTGTAGCTTGCCTTTTGACTTGATTATTTCGTTTATGCTTTTGTATCTTACTATGTTTTCGTTGATTGCGTTATAAAATTTCTAGGGACAACAATCAGATAATCAGTAAGTTCACTCTGTTAGAGTTATAATATAAGTCATGTACCCCTTTGTATTTATCCCGTTGTATGAGGGGTTTCCTGCATATGTTCCATACCTGTACATGTATATATATATATCGGCCTATGGCCTCATGGGAATACAAGTTGCTTATTCCTAACATGGTATTAGAGCTAGGTCAATTTTTTGCACGCTGCAACTCGTGCGTTTGATCCGTCTGTTCGATCGAAGCAATCCGCTCGATCTCCTCTCCGTCTCTCGATCGAAGCAGGGGGCTCGTCCGCAGGAGCCCCGCTCTCCTCTCTAGCCGGCCGCTCGCAGGGCTTCTGCTGCCGGCCTGTCCCGATCGGGAGTCATCCAAGCCGCCCGTCCCGCAGGCGCCCAGGGAGCTCGGCTGCCGACCCGTCCCGATCGGGAGTCACCCAGCCGCCCGTCCCGCAGGCGCCCAGGGAGCTCGTCCCAGGGGGCTCGTCTCGCCGGCGCTCTTGATCCCTCTCCAGCCGGCTTCCGCTGCTCCAGTAGCCAGCGCCTGATCCCGATCTGGTCGTTCTCGTCGGATCTAAAAAAAAATGTCTGCTGCATCGGGTTATGTTGCTGTCCCTCGCTGTCCGGTGATCTTTGATGGTACTAACTACACCGAGTTCACTGGCTTCATGCGCATTCACATGCGTGGCATCCGTCTTTGGGGTGTTCTTTCTAGCGAGGTCTGCTGTCCGCCACGTCCAGTTCCTCCGGTGGCCCCTACTCCGCCAACTCCATCGGTTCTTCCTACGGATGCTAATCAGGCCGCCAAGGATGCGGCTAAGGTTGCTGATGAGGCTGCTGATCGTGCTTATGATGAGAGGGTTTTGGCTTATGAGGAGGCTCTTCAGTTGTATCATGGTGCTCTGTCTGCTTACACCCAGTGGCTTGATGATGATGCTCGTGCTGCAGCTGTTCTCACTGCTAGTGTTCTGCCTCAGTTTGCTTCTGAATTTCTGGGTCTTTCTACTGTCTTTGAGATGTGGACCCGTCTTCGTGAGCGCTATCAGCCCTCTGGTGATGCCTTATACCTCTCTGTGATCCGTCAGGAGCATGCTCTTCAGCAGGGTGACTCTACTGTTGATGACTTCTATGCACAGAGTTCTGCTATCTGGCGCCAGCTTGATTCTCTCCGTAGTGCTGGGTGTCGTACCTGCCCCTGTTGCTAGGCTGTCCAGGCCAATTTGGAGTTTCATCGCGTCTATGAGTTCCTGTCTCGGCTCCGTAAGGAGTTTGAGCCCCGGCGTGCTCAGTTGTTTGCTCGTGGTCGTATTTCTCTCATGGAGGCGCTTTTTGAGATTCGTGCTGAGGAGACTCGCTTACGTGGTGCTGGTTTGCTGGAGGTTCCCTCTGTGCTCGCTACTCGTGCTCCTCCGCCACCTGCTCCATCGACCCCTTCTCGCTCAAGTGCTCCGCCGCTCTTGCCCACTCCTTCTGGAGGCTCAGGTCGCCCCCGTCCACATTGCGCCTATTGCAACAATGATGGTCATCTTGAGTCTCAGTGCTACACGAAGAAGAAACACCTGCGCAAGGCTCGATCATCATCTTCAGGGACTTCGTCATCTACCTCGACAGCTTCAGCCATTGCTTTGACTGAACAGGATATTCTGAGACTTAAGCGTCTGCTCGCGGCTTCAGGTTCTTCCTCGACGGGTACTGTCGGTTTTGTGACTGATGCTTTCCGCACTGAGCAATCACCCTCTACACAGTCAGGTACATCCCCATGGGTTCTGGACTCTGGAGCTTCTTTTCATATGTCTTCTCATTCTTCCACTTTGTCCTCTCTTCGATCACTGGATTCTCCTATTCATGTCTTCACTGCTGATGGCACTCCACATTCTGTTGCTAGTAGAGGCAATCTTACTACTACTTATTCTGTTCCTGATGTTGCTCATGTTCCTCGACTTACCATGAATTTGTTTTCTGCTGGTCAACTTACGGATTCTGGTTGTCGCGTCATCCTCGACGTTGACTCTTGTTCTGTCCAGGACCGTCACACGCACACTCTGGTTGGGGCTGGCCCTCGCTGCCGTGACTCTCAGGGTCTTTGGGAGTTGGACTGGCTTCATGTTCCTTCTGCTGCCACCACCATCGCCAGTTGTTCCGCTTCTGTCGCCTCCGTCACTGGGTCCTTCCAGCAGTGGCATCATCGACTTGGTCATCTGTGTGGTTCTCGGTTGTCTTCTTTAGTTCGTCAAGGCCTTCTGGGGTCTGTCTCAGGAGATGTCTCTTTAGAGTGTCAGGGTTGTCGTCTTGGCAAGCAGATTCAGTTACCATATTCACATAGTGAGTCAGTGTCTAAGCGTCCTTTCGATTTAGTCCATTCTGATGTATGGGGTCCGGCCCCTTTCGCTTCGAAAGGTGGTCATAAATACTATATTATTTTCATAGATGATTTCTCTCGTTACACATGGCTTTATTTCATGACTTCTCGTTCTGAGGTGTTGTCTATTTATAAGCGTTTTGCTGCCATGGTTCATACTCAGTTCTCTTCACCCATACGTATTTTTCGTGCTGACTCCGCCGGCGAGTATATCTCTAAGATGTTGCGTGGTGTTCTTGCTGAGCACGGGACTCTCTCTCAATTCTCTTGTCCTGGTGCTCATGCTCAGAATGGTGTGGCTGAGCGAAAGCATCGACATCTACTTGAGACGGCTCGTGCATTGATGATTGCTGCCTCTCTCCTGCCTCATTTTTGGGCTGAGGCCGTCTCCACATCCACCTATCTTATCAATATACAGCCTTCCGCTGCTGTACAGGGTGGTGTTCCTTTCGAGCGACTTTTTGATCGTTCTCCCGATTATTCGATGCTTCGCTCGTTTGGTTGTGTTTGCTATGTTCTTCTTGCCCCTCGTGAACGCACCAAACTGACCGCTCAGTCTGTTGAGTGTGTCTTTTTAGGCTACAGTGATGAGCATAAGGGCTATCGTTGTTGGGATCCTATTGGTCGTCGGATGCGTATCTCTCGAGATGTGACTTTTGAAGAGTCTCGTCCCTTCTACCCACGCCCATCTTCCTCGACTTTTTCAGTGCAGGATATCTCTTTCCTCACTTTTCCTGACTCACCTATCACTCCCGCCGAGACTGTACCTCTCCGTTCCACTTCCTCTCCTTCTCCACATCTAGTTGATTTGCAGCCACCATCCTCCCCGGTCTCCTCGCCTAGCATGTCACCGGGTTCTCCACCTTCATCTCCGGTGATTTTCTCCCCGGTCTCCTCTCCCAGCCTGTCACCCGATTCTACACCTTTGTCTCCGGTGACTTCTTCGTCGCCACCCCCTGATTCTACCTTGCCGATTCCTCCTTCTATTATTCCATCTTTTCCTCAGCATTACACTCGTCGTCCACGACCAGTTGATGCCTCTGTGGATGGGTCGTCATCTTCCTCTCAGCCTACTTATGGCTTGCGTTCTCGTCCTCGTCCGCCTGTTGATCGCTTTGGCTTTCCCACCGCTGGTGCTGCTGTTCTTGAGCCGACTTCTTACCGTCAGGCTGTTGTTCATCCTGAATGGCAGTTTGCGATGGTAGAGGAGATTGCTGCTCTTGAACGCACTGGTACCTGGGATCTTGTTTCTCTTCCTCCCAGAGTCCGTCCGATCACTTGTAAGTGGGTCTACAAGGTTAAGACTCGCTCCGATGGTTCTCTTGAGCGTCACAAAGCTCGTCTTGTGGCTCGTGGTTTTCAGCAGGAGCATGGTCGTGATTATGACGAGACTTTTGCTCCTGTGGCTCATATGACCACTGTTCGTACACTTCTTGCCGTTGCCTCTGCACGCCACTGGTCTATATCTCAGCTTGATGTTAAGAATGCCTTTCTTAATGGTGAGCTGCGTGAGGAGGTGTACATGCAGCCACCACCTGGGTATTCTGTTCCTGATGGCATGGTATGTCGTCTTCGTCGCTCTCTCTATGGCCTTAAGCAAGCCCCCCGCGCCTGGTTTGAGCGCTTTGCCTCTGTGATCACTGCTGCTGGTTTTTTAGCAAGTGCTCATGATCCAGCATTGTTTATTCACCTTTCTCCTCGTGGTCGGACTCTTCTTCTTCTTTATGTTGATGACATGATCATCACGGGGATGACCCCGAGTATATTGCCTTTGTAAAGGCCCGTCTTAGTGAGCAGTTTCTTATGTCTGATCTTGGACCTCTTCGCTATTTTCTTGGGATTGAAGTCTCTTCTACCTCTGATGGCTTTTTTATATCCCAGGAAAAGTATATCCAGGATCTTCTTGCTCGTGCTGCTCTTACTGATGAGCGCGTTGTTGAGACTCCTATGGAGCTCAATGTTCACCTCCGTGCTACTGATGGTGATCCTCTCCCTGACCCGACGCGTTATCGTCATCTTGTTGGCAGTCTTGTCTATCTAGCTGTCACTCGTCTGGACATCTCTTATCCGGTTCATATACTGAGTCAGTTTGTCTCTGCCCCCACCTCGGTTCACTATAGTCATCTCCTTCGTGTTCTTCGATATCTTCGAGGCACGATCTCTCACCGTCTATTCTTTCCTCGCTCCAGTTCTTTCCAGCTCCAGGCCTATTCGGATGCTACGTGGGCTAGTGATCCTTCTGATCGCCGTTCACTTTCTGCTTACTGTGTTTTTCTTGGTGGTTCTCTCATTGCCTGGAAGACGAAGAAACAGCTTGCAGTTTCCCGTTCGAGTGCCGAGGCTGAGTTGCGAGCAATGGCTCTTTTGACGGCAGAGGTGACTTGGTTACGGTGGTTACTTCAGGATTTTGGTGTTTCTGTCACTACACCGACTCTGCTTTTATCTTACAGTACAGGTGCTATCAGCATTGCACGCGATCCTGTGAAGCATGAGCTCACCAAGCATATTGGTGTTGATGCTTTCTATGTGCGTGCTGCTGTGCAGGATCAGGTTATTGCTCTTCAGTATGTGCCTTCCGAGTTACAGTTGGCGGATTTCCTGACGAAGGCTCAGACTAGAGCACAACATGGCTTTTATCTCTCCAAACTCAGTGTTGTTCATCCACCATGAGTTTGAGGGGGGGTGTTAGAGTTATAATATAAGTCATGTACCCCTTTGTATTTATCCCGTTGTATGAGGGGTTTCCTGCATATGTTCCATACCTGTACATGTATATATATATCGGCCTATGGCCTCATGGGAATACAAGTTGCTTATTCCTAACACACTCAACTCTTTTTTTGTATCTAATGTCATTTCTTACAGGTGGGAAATGCCCTGACTGATGATTTCCATGACCACTATGGAATATTTCAATATATGTGGACCACTGGCTTGATTTCTGATCAAACATACAAGCTACTGAACATTTTCTGTGATTTCGAGTCCTTTGTGCATTCATCTCCACAGTGCGATAAGATTCTTGACATTGCTAGCACTGAAGCTGGGAACATTGATTCATATAGCATCTTCACACCTACTTGTCATTCATCTTTTGCCTCCTCAAGGAACAAAGTGGTGAAAAGGCTTCGGGTACGTTTTGAGGCTCCTGCAACTCAAAGTCATGTTAAACAAACAGTGTGCCATTTTACCTGATAATTTAATTGTTATATAATTTACTCATCCATGCCTTCCTACCTGAGGAGTTGCTAAGTTTTGTACACCAATTTTTTAAAGAAAGAATCTTAAGAGTTTTGCGCTTTGGCGTGAATATCAACTTGTATGAACTAAGTGGGGGAATGTTGCCTTGATCTGTACTACTGTCCATAAGTGCATACCATGTTTCATTTTTTTTTGAAGACAAGGGACCTTGTCACCAAATTCATCAACAGAAGTACAGAACCATGAACAAGAAATACTTACCACATTTCATATCATGTGACGCACACTTATTGCTCATAAAATAAGTTTTCTAATGCTAAATGAATTCACACGTTTTGAGTACATGTGATTCATATCATGATGTGTTTTGACAGTCTGTTGGAAAAATGGGAGAGCAATATGATCCATGCACTGAACAACATTCAATCGTATATTTCAATCTGCATGAGGTGCAGAAGGTACTTCATGTTAATCCGGTCATTGGCAAATCTAAGTGGGAGACCTGCAGGTAATGTATGGAGCAGCTTTTTACCTATTGAATTGATTTCACCATCCTTACGATGTAAGTTTGTCCATTGCATTGCTATCATAAGTTTGTGGGAAAATCGTTTTTCCCCACAAATGATCAGTAATTACTTTGATTCCACGCTCCATAATGTAGGGTTGTTCGCTGAATTCTTATCCTATAAAATTATGATTAGACTTTAAAAATTTATATTGTCATGTTTATGCTTAGTATTAAGGGCGTGTATAGTGGTTGAGAAGGCAACATTCTCTTTCCCTTCCGCCATATAGAGATGACAATAAATATGTTGTACCATCAGCTATTATCTCTCAGTATTATATTTAGCATATCATCAGTTATCTCTCAGTATTATCTTTAGCAATCAATGTTCACATGTCTTTAAATTTATGTGGTGATCAAATTTTAATTAAAAACATGCTAAGAGACGACACCTAGAGGTTAATCTTAGTAACTGTAACTGGAAAACGTGAAATGCCAGTGACATGTAATTCCGATAAGCAGATCCGCTAACATGTTTCCCGTTCTTGTTTACTCTTTTAACATGTTGGTATTACTGATATTCTTTCAGTGAAGTTATTAACACCAACTGGAAGGACTGTGAAAGATCTGTACTGCATATCTATCATGAACTTATTCAATATGGGCTTCGTATATGGATGTTCAGGTTATTCCTTACTCTCTGAAGCTTTACCCACTCAGGCACTCAAAGATGGCTCTGTACTAAACTATGCTCTATGCCGTAGCCTTAGGATTCGTTAGTTTATTTCCCTAAAACTGTAACATATTGTCACCGTGGAAAAGTGGGTTTATAGGATGCTTGTGTACAACCTAGTTCAATGTCAATTAATTTTTGTCAGTCTCTGTTCACATTTAGCATGGTTTGTAATTTTGACCTACCATAAGATGCTGCTAAAGCCTTTGTCACTTTTCCCACTCTGTGTACTTCAAACATCATGTAAGAATGGCTTGTATAAATGATATGATATATAAGTATATTCTGTTTTAATCTTTTCTTTACTTTGTCCAGTGGAGACACAGATGCAGTAATTCCAGTAACATCAACTAGATACAGCATTGATGCCCTCAAGCTTCCAACAGTGATCCCGTGGCATGCTTGGTATGATGATGATGGCGAGGTAAGGCTTGTTCTTGATCAAAACGCCCATGATTCCATGAATGTTCAGTACCCTGAAGCTTTGTGGGTTTTTTGTGTGCATAATTTGTACATCCTCAGACCATCATATGTTTTGGACTTGGTTATGTGTCTATGTGGAACCTCTGTCCTTATAGTTTACTGACGTATTACTGTAAGTAGAGAAGTCTCGCAATCTATATGTGATACCCGGAGGCCATCGCAGGCATGATATGCTTTCATTTTGATTTCCAGCCTGCCATGGCGGTAACTTGCTATATACATGAATCGTAGTACTTTTGTTCCCTTTTCAACTAGTATAGGTTGTGTTCTATGTGCCTTTATAGTGCAACCTTTGTGTTCTCCTTTATTGTTTTGCTACTTGCTCCAGTATGTTTAGCTATTTAGGATATTCGTCTTCCATTCTGTTCCTAGCTTCTGAACTGTTCCGTGTTTAAACAGGTTGGTGGCTGGACCCAAGGGTACAAGGGTCTCAACTTTGTGACAGTAAGGGGTGCAGGTCACGAGGTTCCTCTTCATCGTCCCAAGCAGGCTCTTACGCTCATCAAATCATTCTTGGCCGGGAGCCCAATGCCTGTGCTGTCTGATCTACGCAGCGATATGTAATATGATACATTTGGTTTGAGACACGACCAGCACCACACGATTCCAGCTCACCAAGGCAGTTCAGTAGTTTAAGTTCCATGCAGAACTTTCACAATATAAGGATGGCCATAGCTGTTGTCATTTGTAAGTGCTATTGGCGCCAACCAATCCCCTAAGACAGGGAACAGAACTGTGGAACAGTTTTCCTGCCATTAATTGACACTACAGCACTGCCTGTTAAATTAATCTGAAATTAAGGATAAAGATGAATCGAATTTCATCGTCCGTCTTATACGCCATTTATAGCAAGCACTAGTATGTACTCCCTCCGTCTGAAAATACTTGTCATCAAAATGGATAAAAGAAAGAAGATGTATCTAGAACTAAAATACATCTAGATACATCTCCTTTTATCCATTTTGATGATGAGTATTTCCGAACGGAGGGAGTAGCATACAGAACGGATAGCAGGAGTACTCTTGCTGTCTTGCATCTGTGCAGGCTGCATCCGTTGCAACATTAGTCTTCATGTTTTTGGGAACCAGGGGTTATCTGATGAACTGTGTTAAACTATCCACGGTTATCCGACCTGCAAATTCCTTGCACCAGTTCAGTCTATACAGAGTGCAAAATGGCCAAAACTGTCAGTGGAATAACTGCACATGGAGCAGCTGGTGAAAGTAACTTCAATGGGATCCGAATGCAGATACTGTTCGTAGCTGTTAGATATCGACGCCTTAACATACCAAATGGCTGGAGTTGTCAACTGACGCTCATCTATGAGCAGCACAAGATAAGAGGTGATCCAATCTAGGATACTGAATTATCAGGCTGAGGTATATCTCTCATATAGACACACTTCCCATGGCTTAAACTTGGAACCTTGGTCTCAACTCTGGTCAAGCCTTAATGTAACCTAATCCATTCCCATATCTGCAAAATATTGCCTCCGTAGTATGATAGTCTGTCTATCTTATTTCTCCCTCATGTGTTTGCCATTTAGATTTCTTGCTTCTGTGATTCCATTTATGACCAGACTCCTGAATATATATTTTCCCCCTCTGGAAGAGGTTTAAACCGAGATTCCATTATCATACGACGGAATACAACACCCCAGTCAGCAATATTGTTACTTTTTGTTCGTTTGATTTCAGAGGGGACGATTTGCTTACCTTTAATCATTTTAAGATAATTTCTTCAGCTTGTGCAACCTTTCTGCTCTCGAGTCTGTTTGGTTTCTCTTTCGCTCAAATGATTACTACTTCATCCATTCACTATTATAAGTTGTTCGAACTTTTTTTTTGAATCAGATGTATATAGATGTGTTTTATTGTATTTGTTCACTCATTTTAATCCATATATAGTCCATATTGAAATGTCCAAAACATCTTATAATCCAAATATAAAAGTTTTGAAAAATACCGATTTGTTTTGTACAAATATATATACATGTTTTTAAGTTTTATATTATGTGCACTTGCCAATTTGCCACGCTGTGAGAATGGATCTGTGTATTATTCACAATGAGCTTGGCGCTGGTTAATAACATACATGTTGACTGTTTCCTTTTATACTCCCTCCGTCCTCAAGCTTAGTACTACTTGATAACTTTTCATGGGCTTGCGTCTGAAAAATGTGAGAGGAAGAGAAATATACTGTAATTTTTGTCTATTAGTTGGGTTTGTGAACAATTAATTGTTTTTTTTCTTCAGATTGTGCTGTTTTCACCTTAATAACTCAAAGCTATATGGATTTGTGTATGATGCTAAGCTTGATCAGTGTCTTTAGGTCTTAGTTTGTTTTATTCGGATCATGCCATTTCCTCCTTTATCTACAATTATATATTTTTTGTAATCCATCGGCTGTCAAACGAATGTGAGCCCTTACATTTGGAGGGGACACGTACTTCACTACAAGCAACTCTTATGCTTCTGAGAATGTCGTAATATCGGACATGGAGAAGCCATTGAAAATGGGAGCCGGAGCCAGAGCCGATGGAGCAGGGGCCCATGTCACAGAACACGAGCCAGTCCCCACGCGTATCTCCGGCAGCCGGTACCGCGTCACCACCGTGTCGAGTGAGTCACACGTCGGCCTGAACACAGTCGATGTGTACGTCTCCTGGCCAGCGCGTGGGGTGGCGAGCGGCCTCGGGCGGGGCACGTAGTCGTCCATGAGGACGCAGTTGAGAGCATGGTTAATAAGAAAGCCTGCTGCCGGCTATATATGTACGCCATGTCACTTGTAGCCTTCGTAATAGCCTGCTAGTATATTAGATCGACAGTAAACTAGCTATCAATACTTAATGCGTGCATGTGAAAGGAGGGAAGGAGACGCATGCTGATTGGCGGGAATGAATGAAGCGCTAGCTCACCCGGCTGCATGCAGGCTGCATGTGGGTTGGATTTCTTGTTTCCAGCGCTCTAGCCGGCGATAACTGAAGCGCCCGCTTGCTTCTTTTCTCTTTTCTCTCTCTCTTCCAGCTATGATTTCGATGACGTGGAAGTTCTTATAGCCTGCTGACTGGGTACTATTATACTTGCTCTGAGGGAGCCGTAGAGTCCATCGTCGATCCAGTACTCATGTACCTTGCCGGTCGTGTGCTTCCCGATGACGCGCACCATGAGCGCAAAGGCCGTCTCGATTGGCGAAGTACCATCCCGGCTTGCCGATCACCTCCACAAACGGGAGGTGTCGCGGATGGCTGTGGCGGCCTCGTCAAACACGCCACCGTTTGCCATAAAGTCGTTGCCCATGTCGAGCACACACAAGCATTGATGGCCCCGCGGTACACATTGGTGTGGGTCCCATAATAAAATAGTCAGCGCAACTGAAGCATCAGAGTTTTGAAATAACAATTTGGGGTTTACCACGACCTTAAGGCTAGTCATAGTGGGAGTAACTTAGCTAGTAACATAGTGCACTTCAAGAAATTTTTGCTTATGTGGCAAGTATTTAATGTGAGGTGGTAACATAATATGTTACTGTAACATAGCGCTTCCCAAGACAAGATGAGTCTACAAGCTAATAAATGAAGCCATCTATGACACTACTATTATGTTGCTTTGCATTATGAAGGTAGTAACTTAGACTAGTGTCATGCATATGACACTAGTCTAAGTTACTCCCCACTATGAACCATAGTACCAACAACAACACAAGGAGTCAACCTCGGGAAGGTAAAATAGCTAACAACAAGGTACCAACACAATTAGGTTCCTCAAGAAGTCTTATTCAAAGTCATAATGACTAAACAACTGGTTCCAGCCACCCGCAGTTTCTCATAGTCAGGAGTTTAACAAGGTGATTTTGCATCAGGTACCCTACTGTTCTTACTCTTCCGCCTTCTTGTGAAGCTCCAATATCATATTGGCAGCTACCGAGCACTTCGCCTCATGTGGGGTAGGACGAAGACCACCAGTGAGGCTCATCTCAAAATCAGGGCATCTCAAACATACACTGGCATGGTACATTCCTGAAAAGATAGGAAAATAAACGGTGAAGAAGTGCTCAAAAGTCAACACGCACACACAGATGATAGTCAATCAAACATCAATTCTGGTTATTGCTAACTAGGGACCTAATCAGTCTGATCTAAGATAACCACTTATCGAATGTTAAACAAACCTAACACTTCAACGGAGCATAACATGTGATAAATAAACAAGCGGCTTATTTAGATTGCTACTTTGACATCAAGAGAGCAGCAAGCCCTGGCTATTGATCTGACACCTTGAAAACTCTTTTTATCCAAGCATGGTTAGCGCAACACACTATGTATGTTATCATCTCAATGCACAAAACGAATCAGTACCTATAGGGATTAAATTCGATAAATGAGAATCAGGAAGTATGTGGCACATGACCCATTCATATGATATTCCTAATTGTTATGCCTACATGGTCCAAGGACCTAATACTTGCCTATCTAGAATATCTAAGAGATAAAAGTAAACATTTGTACATACCATCTGATACTGAAGGTAATACTGTGTATCTTGGGAGTATCCAATGGCCCCCACGACAGATCTCATCAAGCTCCTGCATTGACAAGTGTCAAGGCACTAGTAGAAAAGAGGGCTTTGGTTTGGGCCGGGTCAGCCCATTAGTCCCGGTTCAGTCCAGAACCGGGACCCATGGGGGCATTGGTCCCGATTCGTGAGGCCAGGGGCCTGCCGGGCCTCGTGGGGGCATTGGTCCCGGTTCGTCTGGCCCCTTTGGTCCTGGTTGGTGGGACGAACCGGGACCAATGGGCCTCGCTCCTGGCCCACCACCATTGGTCCCGGTTGGTGGCTTGAACCGGGACCACATGCTTCCCTTTAGTCCCGGTTCATGCCACGAACCGGGACCAATGAGGTGCCTATATATACCCCTCGCCCGCAAGCAGAGCACTCCAGTGCTCTGTTTTTCTCTGGCCGGCGAGGGGAGGGCTTTGTGGTGCTCTAGCTCACCTCCTATGCACATGAGGTGTTCGATGAAATGCCCAAGCCACACTAGTTAAGCTTTCTCCTCTCGAAGCTCGACCTCAAAGCTCCATTTTCCTCGAGATTTGTCTAGGTTTAGCGGCCCGTCACGTCCCATTCCCGTCTTCACCGCCGTCGATCGCCCGCGCCGATCTCATCGCCGGCACCACCGTGGTGAGCCTCTTGTTCTTATCTTCTTTCTGAAAGAAAAAAATTCTTACTTTAGATAGATACTTGTCTAATTTTCTTACTTTTATTATTGCTTGTTATTATATAGTGCGATGGTTTTGGTATCCTCCCCCGTCGGCCCTCGTCCTGGCTATGATTCGGATGTGGTATATATTATCTTTTTATAACTATTTGGTTCATTTATTGTTTATGACAATTATGCCGACCAACGTGACATAGATTTTATTTATGTAGGAGGTAGTTGAACCAGAAATTCCAACCGACCCTATTGTCGAGAGGTTAAATTTAGTTGAAGAAGAAAACAATTACTTGAAGGAAAAAAATTGAGGAGGAGAAGATGATATTGGAGTTGCATGTTGCGGATGTCGTCGATGATCACAAGATCAAGATGGATGCAATGCGGTTGAAGATGAGAAAGATTAGAAAATATGCCATTCATACCGAGGCTTGGTATCATTATGCCGTTGGATCAATTGTTACCTTGGTTGCGATTATGATCGCATTTGTTTTCGCATTGAAATGTTTTACATAGTTTCAATGTATGGTTTAATTAATTAGATGCTCCGGAGAGCTATATGTTGTTAGATGAGAACTATGTATGTACTTTGGTTTTAGTGTGATGATGAACTTCTATTAATTTGGTCACTTAATTATCTATTCATGATGTTCTGTAATGGTTTTTGACACACTTAATTATATATAATGCATGCAGATGAACCGGCAATGGATGTACGGTGACAGACACACCTCCAAGTACATTAAGGGCGTGCATGATTTTCTCGAAGTGGCTGAGGCAAACAAGCAGAATGGTTTTATGTGTTGTCCATGCCCTAAATGTGGGAATACGAAGTCTTACTCTGACCGGAAAATCCTTCACACCCACCTTCTTTACAATGGTTTCATGCTACACTATAATGTTTGGATGAGGCATGGAGAAATAGGGGTTATGATGGAAGACGACGAAGAGGCAGAGGACGATGACAACTATGTGCCCCTGAATGCGGTGATGCTGCAATGGGGGAAGCTGCTGAAGATCAAGAGGAACCAGACGATGTGCCCAATGATGCTGCAACGGGGGAAGCTGCTGAAAATCATGAGGAACCAGACGATGTGCCCGATGATGATGATCTCCGCCGGGTCATTGTCGATGCAAGGACGCAATGTGAAAGTCAAAAGGAGAAGCTGAAGTTCGATCGCATGTTAGAGGATCATAAAAAAGGGTTGTACCCCAATTGCGAAGATGGCAACACAAAGCTCGGTACCGTACTGGAATTGCTGCAGTGGAAGGCAGAGAATGTTGTGCCTGACAAAGGATTTGAGAAGCTACTGAAAATATTGAAGAAGAAGCTTCCAAAGGATAATGAATTGCTCGACAGTACATACGCAACAAAGAAGGTCGTATGCCCTCTAGGATTGGAGGTGCAGAAGATACATGCATGCCCTAATGACTGCATCCTCTACCGCGGTGCGAACAAGGATCTGAACGCATGCCCAGTATGCGGTGCATTGCGGTATAAGATCAGACGAGATGACCCTGGTGATGTTGACGGCGAGCCCCCCAGGAAGAGGGTTCCTGTGAAGGTGATGTGGTATGCTCCTATAATACCATGGTTGAAACGTCTGTTCAGAAACGAAGAGCATGCCAAGTTGATGCGATGGCGCAGTGAGGACCGTAAGAAAGACGGGAAGTTGAGAGCACCCGCTGACGGGTCGCAGTGGAGAAAAATCAAGAGAAAGTACTGGCCTGAGTTTGCAAGTGACCCAAGGAACGTATGGTTTGGTTTAAGCGCGGATGGCATTAATCCTTTCGGGGAGCAGAGCAGCAATCACAGCACCTGGCCCGTGACTCTATGTATGTATAACCTTCCTCCTTGGATGTGCATGAAGCGGAAGTTCATTATGATGCCAATTCTCATCCAAGGCCCTAAGCCACCCGACAACGACATTGATGTGTTCCTAAGGCCATTAGTTGAAGAACTTTTACAGTTGTGGAATGGAAATGGTGTACGTATGTGGGATGGGCACAAACAGGAGGAATTTAATCTGCACGCGTTGCTGTTTGTAACCATCAACGATTGACCCGCTCTCAGTAACCTTTCAGGACAGACAAACAAGGGATACCATGCATGCACGCACTGTTTAGAAGAAACTGAAAGTATATACCTGGACAAATGCAGGAAGAATGTGTACCTGGGCCATCGTCGATTTCTTCCGACCAACCATCAATGTCGAAAGAAAGGCAATCATTTCAAAGGCGAGGCAGATCACCGGAAGAAGCCCGCCATGCGTACCGGTGATCACGTACTTGCTATGGTCAATGATTTACACGTAATCTTTGGAAAGGGTCCCGGCGGACTAGCTGTTCTGAATGATGCTGAGGGACACGCACCCATGTGGAAGAAGAAATCTATATTTTGGGACCTACCCTACTGGAAAGACCTAGAGGTCCGCTCTTCAATTGACGTGATGCACATGACGAAGAACCTTTGCGTGAACCTGCTAGGCTTCTTGGGCGTGTATGGGAAGACAAAAGATACACCTGAGGCACGGGAGGACCTGCAACGTTTGCACGAAAAAGACGGCATGCCTCCGAAGCAGTATGAAGGTCCTGCCAGCTACGCTCTTACGAAAGAAGAGAAAGAAATCTTCTTTGAATGCCTGCTCAGTATGAAGGTCACGACTGGCTTCTCGTCGAATATAAAGGGAATAATAAATATGCCAGAGAAAAAGTTCCAGAACTTAAAGTCTCATGACTGCCACGTGATTATGACGCAACTGCTTCCGGTTGCATTGAGGGGGCTTCTACTGGAAAACGTCCGATTAGCCATTGTGAAGCTATGTGCATTCCTCAATGCAATCTCTCAGAAGGTGATCGATCCAGAAACCGTACCAAGGCTAAGGAGTGATGTGGCGCATGTCTTGTCAGTTTCGAGCTGGTGTTCCCACCATCCTTCTTCAATATCATGACGCGCGTCCTAGTTCATCTAGTCGACGAGATTGTCATTCTGGGGCCCGTATTTCTACACAATATGTTCCCCTTTGAGAGGTTCATGGGAGTCCTAAAGAAATATGTCCGTAATCGCGCTAGGACAGAAGGAAGCATCTCCATGGGCCATCAAACAGAGGATGTCATTGGGTTTTGTGTTGACTTCATTCCTGGCCTTAAGAAGATAGGTCTCCCTAAATCGTGGTATGAGGGGAGACTGACTGGAAAAGGCACGCTAGGAGGGGACACAATAATATGCAGGGACGGATATTCTTGGTCTCAAGCACACTACACAGTTCTACAGAACTCTACCTTGGTGACCCCGTATGTCGATGAACACAAGAATAGTCTGCGCTCCAAACACCCGGAGCAGTGCAACGACTGGATTACATGTGAACACATCAGGACTTTCAGCAGTTGGTTGGAAACACGTCTCAGAGGTGACAACACTGTTTGTGATGAGCTGTACTTGTTGTCCAGGGGATCATCTTTGACTGTATTGACTTACAAAGGATACGAGATAAATGGGAATACATTTTACACGATCGCCCAAGATCAAAAGAGCACCAACCAAAACAGCGGTGTCCGCTTTGATGCAGCAACCGAGAGGGGAAAGGACACATATTATGGTTACATAGTGGACATATGGGAACTTGACTACGGACATGATTTTAAGGTCCCTTTGTTTAAGTGTAAATGGGTCAATCTGTCAGGAGGCGGGGTACAGGTAGACCCACAGTACGGAATGACAACAGTGGATCTAAAAAATCTTGGGTACACTGAAGAACCGTTCGTCCTAGCCAATGATGTGGCACAGGTTATCTATGTGAAGGACATGTCTACCAAACCGAGAAAAAGAAAAGATAAGGAAGCGAATACATCATACGATGAGCTAAAGCGCCACATAGTTCTTTCAGGAAAAAGGGACATCGTGGGAGTGGAGGGCAAGACAGACATGTCTGAAGATTATGAAAAGTTTCATGAAATTCCTCCCTTCAAAGTCAAGGCTGACCCAAGCATCCTGATAAACGATGAAGATTATCCATGGTTACGATGCAATAAGCAAATGACACAAGCGAAGAAAAAGTGAAGACTTTCTCCCGCAACTGTTATGATGATACCATGCCAACTTTGTAACAGACGAGTATGATACCATTGTCCGTTTTGTACATGCACATGCTATGTGGGTGAAATTATGATACCATGCCAACTTTCACATTTTTTAGAGTTCATTTGAAATGCTTTAATGTCTTACGGTTCGGCCCTCGTAATACCATTATTCAAATTTTAACTATTCAAATTTGAAAACTAATGTCACTAACAGAAAGTATAAACAAAATTTGAAAATAAACTTTAATAAAATAAATAAAAATAAAAACAATAAGTATTTTGTTGTAAGTAGAAACAAAATTTGAAAACTTGTGATTCACAAACTTGTGATTCACACAAATTTATAAACAATAAGTTTGTAAGTAGAAACAAAATTTGAAAACTTGTGATTCACAAACAATAAGTTTATAAGTATTTTATAGTAAAGTTAATCACAAACTTGTGATTCACACAAATTTCAAAGAATTCAAATTTTAACTATTCAAATTTGAAAACTAATGGCACTAACAGAAAGTCTATAATTTTTCTAAAACTAATGGCACTAACAGAAAGTTTATAATTTTGCTGACCTAAAAGAAAAAAGAATTAAAAAAACCAAAAAACAAAAGAAAATAAATAATGCAAAAAACAAAAAAAAATGAAAAAAAACTATTTTTATAGTAAAGTTAATCACAAACTTGTGATTCACATAAATTTCAAAGAATTCAAATTTTAACTATTCAAATTTGAAAACTAATGGCACTAACAGAAAGTTTATAATTTTTTTGACCTAAAAGCAAAAAGAATTTAAAAATAAAGCAAGAAATAAAAGAAAATAAATAATTCAAAAAACAAAAAAAAATGAAAAAAACCAAAAAAAACCCGCCACTTATTGGGCCACCACGGACTGAATACGACTAGAAACCCAACCTAGGCCAGGATTCAAGCCCGCAGAAGGCCCAATAGGCCCACAAACAGCATAGTGTGAGATTAGGCCCGTAAGCCTGAATTTGAGAGGAGCTCGAGAGGGCAGCCGCAGTTGGGCTTATAAACCACTCCGAGCCCCTCTCAACTAGCGAGGTGGGACTAAACTTTTGGCCGCGGGCAGCGCAAGGCCTTTGGCCCCGGTTGGTGGCACCAACCGGGACCAAAGGTCTTTGTTTGCCGCCCTTTGGGCTGCCGAAAATGACATTTGGTCCCGGTTGGTGACTAAAGGTGGGCATTGGTACCGGTTGGTGGCACCAACCGGGACTAAAGGCTTTGGTATATAAGCAAACACAAGTGAAAATTTCACTTGTCATCTCGCAGTTGCCGCCCCGACGCCGCCAGGCTGCCCCGACGCCGTCCGCCGCCCTCGTCGTCGCTGTCGCCCGCGCCGTCGCCGTCACTCACCGTCACCGTCGCCCGCATCCTCACCGTCGCCACTGCCCTCTGCCCTGACGTCGCTGCCGCCACTCCCCGCGCCCCTGCTCGCCCCGACGCGGCCCGCCGCTCGCCCCTGCCGGCCCCGCCGCCGCCGTCGTGCTTTTTAGTTATATGCTATTTTTTACATGTTTTTAGATGTTTTTAGATTTTCATATATATGTATGTATTTTTTTAGATATATGTATTTCTTATGTATGTTCATATATGTATGTATGTATTTTTACATGTTTTTGTACGTGTGTATGTATTTTTTCAATTGTAATATGCATGGTGTTTTAAAAATACATTAATGTTCTCTGATTTAGTACATTAATTTTAGGTTAGTTTCATTTTTAGAAAAGTTTTATATATTTAGGAAGAAGGAAGAGAAGGAAGAAGGAAGAAGAAGAAAAAGTTTTATATATGCAAAAGTTACATTTTTAGAAAAGTTTTATATATCTAGCTAGAAAGAAGGAAGAAGAAGAAAAAGTAGTAGAGGAAAAAGGAAAATAAGAAGAGGAAGAAAGGAGAAGAAGAGGCGAGGAAGAAGAGGAGAAATAAATAAGAAGAGGAAAAAAGAAGAAAAAGAAGAGGAGAAGAAGAAAGGAATAGAGGAGAAGAAGAAAAAAATAGAATTTTTTCTTCTTTTTTTCTTCGATCTTCTCCTCTATTCCTTTCTTCTTCTCCTCTTTTTATATCTTCTTCGTTTTCTTATGTTTTATCGGGTCTGTCGTCGTCGACATACCCCGTGTCCCGATAACTTCAACACGAGGGGGGGGGGTTCGACCTACCCCCTTCCCGATAATATTATTTTCCCATGTATGTATGCAAAAGTTACATTTTTAGAAAAGTTTTATATATCTAGCTAGGAAAGGAAGAAGAAGAAAGAGAATGAGAGGAAAAAGGAAAATAAGAAGAGGAAGAAAGGAGAAGAAGAGGAGAGGAAGAAGAGGAAAAATAAATAAGAAGAAGAAAAAAGAAGAAAAAGAAGAGGAGAAGAAGAAAGGAATAGAGGAGAAGAAGAAAGGAATAGAGGAGAAGAAGAGAAAATAGAATATTCTATTTTCTATTCTTCTCCTCTATTTCTTTCTTCTACTCCTCTTTTTTTTCTTCTTTTTTTTTTCAATCTTCTCCTCTATTAATATCTTCTTCTCCTCTTTTTATTTCTTCTTCGTCTTCTTATTTTTTATCGGATATGTCGTTGTCGATATATCCCGTGTCCCGATAACTTCAACACGAGGGGGGGGGGCTTCGACCTACCCCCTCCCCGATAACATTATTTTCCCATGTATGTATGTCGTAGTTGTCGATATAACCCCCTCCCGGGTAACTTCGACCACGATAACTTATACCATGGGAGCACCCCCGGCCCTCTCGCTCGACCAAAACTCTTGAGGACACCCAAACCCTAGAAAAAACGATGTCGGTCTCCTACCCCCTCCCGCCGCACCCATACCCTTGAAGCGTTGCCGAGGCCACCCCAAACCCGGAATAAGCTAGGTCTACGTTTGCCACTAATATATCCACATGCTGTCATGTTTGTGTAATAATTGCCATGTTGTAATATTTGCAGAAACAATGGAGTTCGGACGAGATGAGGAACAAGAACAGGTGTTGGGGGACATAATCTTAGCCGGAGGTGATGTCATGTCGTCTTAACGACAATGATGGTCTGGAAGCAGAACAGGGTGAAGAAGAAGCAGGCTACGGTGATCGAAGAATGGAGGAGGAAAGACATGATTATGATGGCTCCGGTGACCCAATGCTGGTGCAAGAAGGAGCCCGTGGTGACGGCTCCGGTGACCGAACAGAGTCTGGCCAGGTAAATATATTAGTTAAGCCTGTGATGACTAGCTAATTGATGCATTCATTGTTTTGGTATGTACACATATTAATTAACTCTTGTCTAATTCTTCTTTTTTCTAGCCCTCTGGATCGAGCACAACTTCGGTAAAGAGATGAGGCCTAAAGAAAAAGTTGTGCTCAAATGAAAGGTTTGAGATCACAGCAATCGCGCGTGATGGCATGCCGATTGAACCCATCCGGACAAAGGAATCATTTGCTGCTTAGTGCGGGGTTCTTGTTAGGGACAAGATCCCGATCAGCATCCAGCAATGGTGTAAGCCTAAGAACGAAGACCCTGAGGTGTCTTATGTCAATGATATGCAGAAAGATGATCTTTGGACTGAGCTGAAGGCAAATTTCACCCTACCTCCAGAGGAGGATCCGTAGAAGCCAGTTAAAGAGCAATTAATCAAGTCTCATGCTCTTAAGAAGATGGCAGACCTATTCAGGAGGTGGAAGAATGAGCTGAAAACGTTTGTCGACAAAGAAGAGACACCAGAATTCATCGGCAGATATGAGAAGATCAGAGATCACTGGCCCACATTTGTGGCCTACAAGACATCGGAAAAGAGTAAGAAGATGTCGGCGACAAACAAGAAAAATGCTGCAAAGAAGAAGCTTCACCATCGCACGGGGTCAGGTGGCTACCTCAAAGCCCGGCCTAAGTGGGCCAAGGCTGAGAATGATCTGCTTGATAAAGGGATCGAACCAGAGAAAATGAACTGGCCAGACCGTTGCCGGACTTGGTTCTTCGGGGCTGGCGGAACCTTGGACCCTGTATCAGGGAAATGCGTTTGGACGGACGAGCAAATGAACATACCAGCCAAGAAGCTAAAGTACTATATCGATGCAGCGCAGCAAGGGACATTCGTTCCAGACAAAGAGAACGACGAGCTCACAATGGCCCTCGGGAATCCTGAGCACCCTGGACAGACATGAGGCACGCTAGGCTCCGTTTCGTGGAAGGCTGGTTTTCCGGACGCAGGCGGTTACAAATGCCAGGAGAGGAGAAAAAAAGTGGAGCATGCCCAAATTCAGACGCTGCACGAAAGGGTTCAAGCGCTAGGGGAACGAGAAGTAGCTCGCAGAAAGCGACCTGCCGAAACTACCTCCGAAGCTACCCCTCCATCTCAGCGGAGAAGCAACGTGGCTTCCACCGAGCTGCTTCAGCCGGAGCATGTCTTGACGGCTCCTGCTAGCTACCCCATGGATGCTATCACGGAGTCTCAACATTGCCACCTTATGACGCAATGGCAGAACTTCAAAGTCAAGGCAGCTGTCAGCTCTATTCGACCTACTGAACCTGGCGCAACTTTTCACTGTAGTCCGATTCCAGAAGGATATGCCAGGGTGACGGTGGACGAAATAACGGAGGGATTTGAGGACCTCCAGCTTGACTACCTATCGGTGAAGGGGAGACTCGGCTGGGTTCTTGTCTATTGACTCCATGCCTATGGCGGAAGGAGCTCATCAAGCTTCTGAACTGGACGCCTCCTCCTCCGCCTCCTCCTCCGGCAAGTGATTAGGGCACTCAGCCTCCTTCTCCGGCGCGTGGCGGCACTCCGCCTCCTTCTCCGCCTGCGCCGGCACGCCCGAGCAGCCAACCTCCACCTTCTCCGCCTCGCCAGCAAGGGCGGAAGAGACCCGCCGCCGCTCCGGCTGCTCTGGCACGTCGTAGTCCTTCTCCTCCGCCTCGTAAGTAAGGAAAGAAGACAGTCGCAGTCGCTCCATCTGCTCTGCCGGCGTCTAGCAGTACAGCCAGAGGCGGGAAGCAATACAGATTTGGTCCTTCTCTGAAGACTCCAGAGAAGTTACCATACGAGAGGACCCCGGAGGAGAACGCGAAGATTGCGCGAGCCGAAGTGACAAACTTCTTTGAAGGGGTGAAAGCAAAGAAACATCCACCTCCGGAGGAGAAGGTAGATCCGGTGAAAGCGAAGCGCACTCTGGCTGCCCTGAAAAAACCAGCAAAGTCTCCACCGAAAGGCAACTATGATCGCATTATTGCAAAGAAATTTGTCGAAGCGGAGCGGTCGGGAAGTACTGTCAGTGATCAAAGGATAAAAGAACGACGAGCTGGGAAAAAAATTTCCCAGCTCGGCGAACAAGCGAACCAATCGTGCCCCCCGATCAAGGTGTCTAGCGACATCATCGCTAATGATCCGAGGATGGTGCCCGGTTATAGCAATCTTGGAGATTACCTGCCCGACGATGTACATTATGATTTCTTGGAGGAACACAAATACGAGTACGGGAAGCCTCTCGTCAAAGATGAAAGATCTCTAACAACGATGATGCGAAGATTCCATGATTGGTACATGTAAACCTGCAGAGAGTCTGGGGGGATGAATACTTTGACGCTGAGAGTTAGAGAGGAGCATGACCTCGTTGGAATTGAACTGTTGAATGTTCCATTTGAGGAGTTCTTCCAGTTTTTCGATCAAAAGGCCCTCGATAAAGCAACGATCACTTGCTACTGTCTGTAAGTAGTACTACTTCTGTCATTAAGTCTCTCTATATAGGCCAGCTCTTTCATTGCATGTATTTATAATTATCCTCACTATATTATGCAGATTGAAGATCGCCGAATTGAAGAAAAGACAAATCGGTGATATTGGGTTCATTAACACAAATCTCATAGATGCAACTGAGGTTAAATATCGTGCCGAAGATACCGAGGCCAACTTGCTACGATCATTGGTAATAAGTGAAAACAAAGATATAATACTCTTTCCTTACAACTTCAAGTGAGTGTTATTGTCTTGTGCATATTCGGTTTCCCTTATTAGTCCAGGTTATAGTAATAAATGAACATCATCAGCCAATAAGATTTCAAAAAATAGCAAAGGGGAGGGGATCGTTGGGTCAGAGCAATTTCCGGCTATAGAAGAATAGCATGGACGATGCGAGGAAGACGGTCTGGCGATTACGACGGCGAGCTTCTCTGGGTTGAGTAGTTGCAGGAGCGGCCACCCTCGCTCTTCCCGGTGATGGGTACGGCCAAGATCGACACGGGAGGGGGGAGGGGGCAGCGGCTATGGTGAGAAGCCAGAGCTGCAGGTGAAGAGAGGGAGCGGCGGCGAGGAAGGAGGAAGGAGTCGGAGAGGCGGCGCGGGCTGGAAAGAGGGAGTGCAGGGAGGGGGTTTCTGCGGAAGAACCTGACCTGCGGCTTGACGGTGAGGAGGGGCGCACCGATATATCTTGATAGTGGCGGCGTGTGGGAGTAGGGGATGGTGGTCAGCGATGCAAGGCTCGGGGGCCGAGGTGCGCACCGAACCAGCCCCCGTCACCGTGTTCCCTTCCCCCAGACGGGCACGCGGCGGATCTGGTCGATTTCCCCATGGTCGTCGCCTCGCAGGCTTGTTCTTCTCCTCCCGACGCTCACCAGATCTGCCGACACTGAGATCGACTGTGTTGGCGTGCGGAAAGAGACGAGGTTACGTGCGTGGGGAGAACACGAGGGGCTGGCCAATCAGGAAGGACAAAACACGTGAATTCTCTCTCTCTCTCTCTCTCTCTCTCACACACACACACGCGCGCGCGCGCGCACACACACACACACAAAGACACGTGTTCACTGCACGCACAATGTACCTCTCTCGCCATTCGCTGCACCGCACAATGCCCTCTGCCAATGTGAACATAGTGAGAGGGTACCCTTGCATTCGGCCATATTGTGTTTGATTCTAGTATAGCTAGCTGACTCAAACATGCCTAATAAATTGACAGAACAAAACTTTCTCCTTGGTTTGCAAAACTTGCCTTCTATATCTTGCATTTTTTTTCCAAGTCCTAGTATTTATCAATTTTATTGGTCATACGTCTCCTCCGGCGGGCCCTATCCAATCTCGTGCAGAGACATGCTTTTTTTTTCCTTTTGCGAGGGAGAGACATGCTTGTCCATGTTGAAAACTTGTCCCACTTGCGTGTCAACTAATCTGGTGGTCGTTGCCATCTAAAGTTGCAGCTTTAGCACCATAGCCTCCTTGATGATGTTCCTTTAAAGTAAGATGCACCACCGTGTTATCTCTGCAGTACTTGTTTGAGCATATGATGTGCAATGATGTGCAATGCATCAACATGCATGCGTGTAACATTAACTAATGTCATTTTGCCAATATATTTGACACATATTTTTCTGGAAAGTATACATCACTATATCTTTATCCTGACTCAGTTGTACATCGTCATTGTGATCGATGTATCTTGATCCTGGCCCTGACACACAAGGAGCCACAATATCTTGATCCTGACTCACGTCCTGTACATGTTGACTATACGAGCAGATTTCTTATTAAATTAATTCACGTATAAATCATGAGCATAGCGCTGACATCACTAAGCACATACTGATTTCTAACCAGATAATCATGTACTAGGCAGACAGTAGAAACATTTACGCAAATAGCTAGTACTGCACCCACACGAAAATAAACGGGAACAGGAATAAACGTGTTAAGCCATGGCGACAGCGGTCTCCTCGGCGGCTTCTCGTCAGCGAATCAATCGGCTTCGGTGGTGGTGGACATGGTGATGACGAAGGTGACACGGACGTAGACGAAGTAGAGGAACGGATCTTGCAAAAAAGAAGAAGTAGAGGAACGGTGGCGAGCACTCCCGCCTCCCCTCCCTTCGTCGCCGCCGGGCTACGCCCGGGGCCTGACGGCGATTGCAGGGGACTCCCTCTCTTTCGCGTCTCAGGGGTGGTGTGGGGCCCCTACACATGTGGAGGCGCGTCCGATCCTGCAGAGTGTGGCGACGACGGTGGTGGCCGGCCTTGCCTCGGGTGACGGCGGCTGCAGGCGCGTCGGGCAGCCCGGTCACGGGCGGCGTGCGGCGACTGGCTTGGTTCGGGCGGTGGCGTGAGGCGGTCGGCAGCGGCGCGCCATCTGGCTTCGGATTGACGATGGCATGAAGGGCCTAGTGGACTGCTCGACGGCACCTCCGATCAGATCTGTTCTAGCCGGTGCAGCCGGCGGTGGGGGTCATCTCCTCCATTGGAGTTGGTCGACAGCGGCGGCTGGCTATCTTGTGATGGTGCGCCATCTGGCTATGGATCGACGACGGCATGGAGGACCTGGTAGACTGCTCGGCGGCACCTTCGGTCAGATCTGTTCTGCCTGGTGCAGCCAGCAGTGGTGGTTATCTCCTCCGGCGGAGGTAGTCGCACTAGTAGAAAACATGGCTTTGGTTGAGGCCTGGCCAGCCCATTAGTCCCGGTTCGGTCATGAACCGGGACCAATGGAGGCATGCGTCCCAGTTCGTGAGCCCAGGGGGCCGGCCGGGCCTCGTGGGGCATTGGTCCCGGTTCGTCTGGACCCATTTGTCCCGGTTCCAGACACGAACTGGGACCAATGGTCCTTGCTCCTGGCCCACAGCCACTGGTCCCGGTTCGTGGCTCGAACCAGGACAGAAGGGGGGGCCTTTAGTCCCGGTTCCAGCCACGAATCGGGACCAATGGGGTGCCTATATATACCCCATCGTCGGCGAGTAGAGAACTTCACACTGCTCTGTTTTTTCTGACTGGTGATGGAAGAGCTTTGTGGTGCTCTAGCTCACCTCCTATGCACATGAGGTGTTCGATGAAATGCCCGAGCCACACTAGTTAAGATTTCTCCTCTCGAAGCTCGACCTCCAAACTCCATTTTCCTCAAGATTTGTCTAGGTTTAGCGGTCCGTCACGTCCCGTCCCCGTCTTCACCGCCGTCGATCGCCCGCGCCGATCTCGTCGCCGGCACCACCATGGTGAGCCTCTTGTTCTTATCTTCTTTCTGAAAGAAAAAAAATTCTTACTTGTATGATTAGATAAATACTTGTCTAATTTTCTTAATTTGCTTATTGCTTGTTATTATATAGTGCGATGGTTTTGATATCCGCCCCTGTTGGGGATATAACTATTGAGTATAAACCGCCTTGGAGGGGCCTGGTTATGCCCATAGTGATTCACCCGTATTGAAGCCCATGAAGACATGAAGGATGGCGCTTTACGAAGGAAACTTAATAGTAAGGCCCAGGGCCCAGAGATGGGTTAGGGCCCATAGATGTAATCCGCCGTAAAGTGTATGACTTGTATTGTATGTTAGGAAAGAGTAGATACCGAGCCGGACACGATTATGAGCCGGTCGGGAATCTGTAAACCGACTGGGCGTCAACCTCTGTATATAAAGGGACGACCCGACGGCGGTTTAGGGACAAGAAACAACAGATCGAGAGCCAGGTCAAGCATATTCGCTCCCTGGTCATCGAAACCCTAGCAATACCACCTCAACAGCCATCTGAGTCGCAATCTTCATGGCCGGTACACAGCCAGGGTAGAATTCCTCAACTGCGACAGCGTTGATTTCCGGATCAGCGATGACAATGGCGGCTGGGGCAGGTGGCCCTGCGCACCTGTCGGCTCAAGTCTTGTCCGGTTTACTTGACGCTTTAGCAACGCTGATGACGGCCGAGGTTAGCGCGGCAAACCGGGACGAGCATAATGCGGAAGTCGCCAAGGTGAGAGACCAGATAACTCAAGCCAAGGAAGACCTGGCAACCGAGGATGTGGGGATGGCCATGATGCAGGCCAAGTTGGAGGCTCAGGCGCAGCGGATTCAATCAGAGTCCTTCCGGCTTATGCTAGATCAAAACGCATCGAATGATGTCATGAGGAGAAGGCATCAGACCCACCTACCTTCGGTTTACAAGGCGAGAAACCTCTTCAACACGCCCGGAGCAGGGACCAGTAACCAGCCAGTGGTAAACCGGACTGAAACACCAGGAACAAGGGCGCCGGTTCAACCGCACATGATGGACCCGCCTTGTCAAGACAATAACCCGCCGCAGCATGTGCCGACGCCGATGGGTCATTATTCTAACCCCTTGGATAACATGGTTGCCGCCGCTTCAGATTGGCGACTCTCTCCCAGTCGAAGGCGAGTCCCCAATAGCGGTTGAGACGCGGCGGGCTAGAGAGCTCCTTCAGACAGCCTTGGCTCAGCAGTAGGCTTATTCGTACAACGGTGAGAGGATTAATTCCACCCCTCGCCCAAGCCGGAGTTACAGTAGTTATATTGATGAGCCAGCCGTGTCAAGCAGTGCGCGGAATCGTAATCCGCCTCGTGGCCATAACCGAGTAGGCGGTGGTGCCGATGCTCAGAATGTGGTGGACCAAGGTAGAGCACGATGAGAGGCCGAGCTGACGGTGCAGTACACGGCCCGTCAACCTTCTCCGGTTCGTCCGACGACTTCGGTCGAGACAGGTGTAACTTTCAGGACTTTGGGTGTGCCGTGTTTGGCCCCGGCTTTGCGTAACGTACGGTTGCCCAAGGATTTCAAAGGTCCCCGTAAGGTGCCCAACTACACTGCCGATTTACCTCCTGAAGCATGGATTGAGAGTTATGAGATGGCAATGGAACTGTTGGATGTCGATGAGGCTGCATGCACTAAATACTTCACCATGATGTTGGAAGGGACGACTCATACTTGGTTAAAGGGATTACCGGCTAACTCCGTTGGGTCATGGGCCGAGTTAAAAGACCGGTTTATCCAGAATTTCAAGGACACGTGCAAGCAGCCCATGTCAATTGTGGATTTGGCCTCCTGTGTCCAGGAAGAAGGTGAGTCGACAACCCATTGGGTGCACCGGGTTTCAACGATCCTGCACTCATCAGACCGGATCAATGCCGATTCAGCAGTCTTGACGTTGGAGAAAAATTTCTGTTTTACGCCCCTCAAGAAGAAATTAGGGCGGCTAAAACGCCACTGCAATGACATGGGGACGCTCATGGCGGCTCTGGTAAAATACGCTGACTCTGATGGTACCAAGGACCCTGAGTTTGACGATGAAAAGACAAGAAAGGGAAAGAAGAGCAGCAACACCAGAGGGTAGCAGCATAACCCGGTGGTGAATCAAGGAGGTAATGGTAAGCACAAAGCTGATAATAGTTTGGACTTTGTGGCAAATACCAATGCACAGAATAATGGCCAGGGTCGTAAGAGTAGACTGCCCCCACAGACCGGAGGATCAGGCATTAATCTTGAGCATCTGTTGAATCAGCCCTGCCCAAGGCATGGTACGCGACAAAGACCATCTACTCATCTCTAGAAGGATTGTTTCATTATGAAGGAGTTCAAAAATTCAAATATTTTTCAAGGCAACCATGGACCGGGTGGCGGTTCAGGATCCGGTTCTCAGGGTCCGGGTGACGGTGGTGGCGGTTCAAGCTCTGGGTTCCAAGGTCATCAAGGTCATCAAGGAAATCAGGGTGGCTACCATCAACAGTCAGGTCAGGGGAATCAGCAGCAGCAGTCTGGGTATCAGAGTAACCTGAAATAGTTGAATAGTGGGCAGTACCACGTCTTCACCACAAGTTTGTGCAAGCGGAATCAGAAGGTTCATAAAAGGGCAGTAAACTCCGTTGAACCGGCAGTGCCTCGTTACTTGCGCTGGTCTGAGCAGCCCATTGTGTGGAGTCGAGAGGATCATCTGCCCCGGGTTGATAATCCGGGTCATCTGGCATTGGTGGTTGCACCTCAGGTTGGAGGGTATAAGTTCACCAAGGTGCTCATGGACGGAGGGAGCAGTGATACGTCTCCGTCGTATCTATAATTTTTGATTGTTCCATGCCAATATTCTACAACTTTCATATATTTTTGGCAACTTTTTATACTATTTTTGGGGACTAACATATTGATCCAGTGCCCAGTGCCAGTTCCTGTTTGTTGCATGTTTTTGTTTCGCAGAATATCCATATCAAACGGAGTCCAAACAGGATAAAAACGGACGGAGAATATTTTTGGAATATTTGGAGAATTCCAGAAGAAAAATCCACGTGAGACGTTGCATGAGGGAGGCACGAGGCAGGGGGGCGCCCCACCCCCGTGGGCGCGCCCCTGACCCTCGTGGGCTCCCCGTAAGGTGGTTGATGACCTTCTTCGGCCGCAAGAAAGCTAATTTTTGGGGAAAAATCACGGCGAAGGTTTCAATCCAATCGGAGCTACGGATCTCCATATATATATATATATATATACGAAACGGCGAAAGGGCAGCATAAGAGAACGCAGAAACAGAGAGAGACAGAGAGACAGATCCAATCTCGGAGGGGCTCTCGCCCCTCCCATGCCATGGAGACCATGGACCAGAGGGGAAACCCTTCTCCTATCTAGGGAGGAGGTCAAGGAAGAAGAAGAAGGAGGGGGGCTCTCTCCCCCTCGCTTCCGGTGGCGCCGGAGTGCCACCGGGGGCCATCATCATCACCGCAATCTTCACCAACAACTTCACTGCCATCAGCACCAACTCTTCCCCCCTCTATGCAGCCGTGTAACCCCTCTTTTACCCGCTGTAATCTCTACTTAAACATCGTGCTCAACACTATATATTATTTTCCCAATGATGTATGGCTATCCTATGATGTTTGAGTAGATCCATTTTGTCCTATGGGTTATTTGAAGATCATGATTGGTTTGAGTTGCATGTTTTATTATTGGTGCTGTCCTATGGTGCTCTCCGTATCGCGCAAGCGTGAGGGATTCCCACTGTAAGGTTTGCAATATGTTCATGATTTGCTTATGGTGGGTGGCATGAGTGACAGAAGCATAGACCCGAGTAAGTAGGTTGTTTGCGTATGGGATAAAGAGGACTTGATACTTTAATGCTATGGTTGGGTTTTACCTTAATGATCTTTAGTAGTTGCAGATGCTTGCTAGAGTTCCAATCATAAGTGCATATGATCCAAGTAGATAAAGTATGTTAGCTTATGCCCCTCCCTCAAATAAAATTGCAATAATGATTACCGGTCTAGTTATCGATTGCCTAGGGACAAATAATTTTCTCGTAACAAAAAGCTCTTTACTAAAACTAACTTAGTTGTGTCTTTATCTAAACAGCCCCTACTTTTTATTTACTTGCTCTTTATTATCTTGCAAACCTATCCAAAAACACCTACAAAGTACTTCTAGTTTCATACTTGTTCTAGGTAAAGCGAACGTCCAGCGTGCGTACAGTTGTATCGGTGGTCGATAGAACTTGAGGGAATATTTGTTCTACCTTTAGCTCCTCGTTGGGTTCGACACTCTTACTTATTTAAAACTATTGCGATCCCTATACTTGTGGGTTATCAAGATCTTTTTCTGGCGCCGTTGTCGGGGAGTTCTAGCATGGGGTGAATATTCTCGTGTGTGCTTGTTTGCTTTATCACTAAGTAATTTTTATTTGTTGTTCTAAGTTGTTTTCTATCTTTAGTTATGGGTAGGAAATGCAAAATATCAAAAAAATAGTTGTACCTGCTACACCAATGGTTGAAGAACCACTGAAAATCTATCACACTCCTGAAGCTTTTTACCTGGATCATCTTCGATCCCTATGTGCTCGTGCTAAAACCCCAACTAGCTTAGTTGAGGTCGAATCTTTAGATGAGCATGCTTGTTATGTGCGACACCACTTATCTCAAAAAGGGAAACTTTTATTGGATCAAATTCATCGTTTGCAATGCTATGCTTGGAATTTATGTGAAATTTATGATTTTACTTGTTGTTCTGAAGACCCTAAGAAACACCTTCCCAAGCAATATGAGTTTAGCGATAATGGAATCGTATCTTCGTATGCTAAGGGTGTTTATAATTACTATGATGTTCAACAAATTGAAGAATTTGTTGCTTTTAAGGGTGCTTATGAAATTGCTTCTTTGATTGAAAAGTATGATGCTACTCTTTACAAATCTGAAAATTTTCCCATACTTAAATATTGTTATGATAATTATGCTTCTAATGCCTATGTTAAACCATATATTGAGGACTCCTCCACTGTCCAAGAAGAGCCTAATATTTTGCAGGAGTCTATGGAAGAAGGAATTGATGAAACTGTGGGCTCATTGGATGAAAAAGATGATGAGGAGAGCGAAGAACAAAAGGGGGAAGAGTGGATTGATCACCCATGCCCACCTTCTAATGAGAGTAACTCTTCAACTCATACATTGTTTAATTTCCCTTCGTGCTTACTGAAGGATGATTGCTATGATGATTGTTATGATCCCGTTGATTCTTTTGAAATATCCCTTTTTGATGATGCTTGCTATGCTTGTGGCCAAAATGCCAATATGAATTATGCTTATGGATATGAACTTGCTATAGTTCCTTATGTTAAACATGAAATTGTTGCTATTTCACCCACACATGATAGTCCTATTATCTTTTTGAATTCTCCAAACTACACTATATCGGAGAAGTTTGTGCTTATTAAGGATTATATTGCTGGGTTGAATTTTACTACTACACATGATGATTTTGATAGATATAATATGCATGTGCTTTCTGCTCCTACTTGCAATTATTATGAGAGAGGAACTACATCTCTGCCTCTTTATGTTTCCAACACGATAAAATTGCAAGAAACTGTTTATACTATGCATTGGCCTTTACTATGTGTGCATGAATTGTTATTTTATGACATGCCGATGCATAGGAAGAGAGTTAGACTTCGTCTTTGCTTGATATATGTTTCTTTGTGCTCACTACTAAATAACAAATCATTGTTAATTAAAATTGGCTTTGATATACCTTGGTATCCGGGTGGATGCACTACTTGAGCACTATATGCCTAGCTTAATGGCTTTAAAGAAAGCGCTGCCAGGGAGACAACCCGGAAGTTTTACAGAGTCATTTATTTCTGTTGAGTGCTTTTATAAAGTTTAAAACAAAAAAATAAAGAGGGGGACCTAAATCTTTTTCAAAAAGGAAAGTGAAAGTGACAGAGACAAGCATTGTTGAAGTGGGAGCTAGCCTTGAACTTTGTTCACGCTCACGGAAAATTTGTGAATCTTGATTACAGAAACTTTTCAACAAAAATAATTATCCCCTTGTACAATTCCATTGTATTATAAAAATAATGTTCCAAGGTTTGCCTTTAGGATGTTTACTTTGCTTGTTGGTTTGTACGGTGCAGGACAGAAACTTTGGCTGTAGTGCGCGATTTTACATTTTTTACTGGAACGTCAAATGGTTCTGATTCTTTTTGCACTGTCTTTATGTACAATTTTTTTTTATTTTAATTAATTTTGGAAGAATTTTTCAAGTATCTTAAGTATGGTGAATGTTCAGATTATTACAGACTGTTCTGTTTTAGACAGATTCTGTTTTTGATGCATAGTTTGCTTGTTTTGATGAAACTATCGATTTATATCAGTGGATTAAGCCATGAAAAAGTTATATTACAGTAGCTAAAATGCCAAAACAAAATATGAATTGGTTTTCAACAATACTTAGAGTAGTGATTTGCTTTATTATACTAACGGATCTTACCGAGTTTTCCTGTTGAAGTTTCGTGTGGATGAAGTGTTCGATGATCGAGAAGGTCTCGATGTGAGAAGAAGGAAGAGAGGCAAGATCTCAAGCTTGGGGATGCCTGAGGAACCCCAAGTAAATATTCAAGGAGACTCAAGTGTCTAAGCTTGGGGATGCCCCGGAAGGCATCCCCTCTTTCTTCAACAAGTATCGGTATGTTTTCGGATTCGTTTTGTTCATGCGATATGTGCAAATCTTGGAGCGTCTTTTGCATTTAGTTTTCACTTTTATTTTATGCACCATGCTGGTATGAGGTATTCCTTGGTTGATTTATATAATTATCATTGCACTTCACTTATATTCTTTGAGTATGGCTTTATAGAATGCTTCATGTGCTTCACTTATATCATTTGAAGTTTGGATTGCCTGTTTCTCTTCACTTAGACAACCGCCATTTGTAGAATGCTGTTTTGCTTCACTTAGTATTTGTTAGAGCGTGGGCATATATTTTGTAGAAAGAATTAAACTCTCTTGCTTCACTTATATCTATTTAGAGAGATGACAGGAATTGGTCATTCACATGGTTAGTCATAAAATCCTACATAAAACTTGTAGATCACTGAATATGATATGTTTGATTCCTTGCAATAGTTTTGCGATATAAAGATGGTGATATTAGAGTCATGCTAGTGGGTAGTTGTGGATTAGTAGAAATACTTGTGTTGAGGTTTGTGATTCCCGTAGCATGCACGTATGGTGAACCGTTATGTAACGAAGTCGGAGCATGATTTATTTATTGATTGTCTTCCTTATGAGTGGCGGTCGGGGACGAGCGATGGTCTTTTCCTACCAATCTATCCCCCTAGGAGCATGCGTAGTAGTACTTTGTTCGAGACTAATAGATTTTTGCAATAAGTATGTGAGTTCTTTATGACTAATGTTGAGTCCATGGATTATACGCACTCTCACCCTTCCCTCTTGCTAGCCTCTTCGGTACCGTGCATTGCCCTTTCTCACCTCGAGAGTTGGTGCAAACTTTCGCCGGTGCATCCAAACCCCGTGATATGATACACTCTGTCACACATAAGCCTCCTTATATCTTCCTCAAAACAGCCACCATACCTACCTATTATGGCATTTCCATAGCCATTCCGAGATATATTGCCATGCAACTTCCATCATCATCATATACATGACTTGAGCATTTCATTGTCATATTGCTTTGCATGATCGTAAGATAGCTAGCATGATGTTTTCATGGCTTTGTCCGTTTTTTGATGTCATTGCTACGCTATATCATTGCAAATCCCGGTACACCGCTGGAGGCATTCATATAGAGTCATATCTTTGTTCTAGCATCGAGTTGTAATATTGAGTTGTAAGTAAATAAAAGTGTGATGATCATCATTATTAGAGCATTGCCCCATCAAAAAAAAGAGAGGCCAAAGAAGCCTAAACAAAAAAGGGGGCAATGTTACTATCCTTTTACCACACTTGTGCTTCAAAGTAGCACCATGTTCTTCATATAGAGAGTCTCTTGAGTTATCACTTTCATATACTAGTGGGAATTTTCATTATAGAACTTGGCTTGTATGTTCCGATGATGGGCTTCCTCAAATGCCCGAGGTCTTCATGAGCAAGCAAGCAAGTTGGATGCACACCCACTTAGTTTCAGTTTGAGCTTTCATACACTTATAGCTCTAGTGCATCCGTTGCATGGCAATCCTTACTCCTCACATTGACATCAATTGATGGGCATCTCCATAGCCCGTTGATTAGCCGCGTCGATGTGAGACTTTCTCCCCTTTTGTGTTCTCCACACAACCTCCACCATCATATTCTATTCCACCTATAGTGCTATGTCCATGGCTCACGCTCATGTATTGCGTGAGGGTTGAAAAAGCTGAAGCGCGTTAAAAGGTATGAACCAATTACTCGGCTTGTCATCGGGGTTGTGCATGATGTGAATATTTTGTGTGGTGAAGATAGAGCATAGCCAGACTATATGGTTTTGTAGGGATAACTTTCTTTGGCCTTGTTATTTTGAAAAGACATGATTGCTTTATTAGTAGGCTTGAAGTATTATTGTTTTTATGTCAAATGATAGACTATTGCTTTGAATCACTCATGTCTTAATATTCATGCCATGATTAGATATATCAAGATTATGCTAGGTAGCATTCCACATCAAAAATTATCTTTTTTATCATTTACCTACTCGAGGACGAGCAGGAATTAAGCTTGGGGATGCTGACATGTCTCCGTCATATCTATAATTTTTTATTGTTCCATGCCAATATTCTACAACTTTCATATATTTTTGGCAACTTTTTATACTATTTTTGGGGACTAACATATTGATCCAGTGCCCAGTGCCAGTTCCTGTTTGTTGCATGTTTTTGTTTGCATAATATCCATATCAAACAGAGTCCAAACGGGATAAAAACGGCCGGAGAATATTTTTGGAATATTTGGAGAATTCTGGAAGAAAAATCCACGCGAGACGGTGCCCGAGGGAGGCACGAGGCCGGGGGGCGCGCCCTACCCCCTGGGCGCGCCCCTGACCCTCGTGGGATCCCCGTAAGGCGGTTGATGCCCTTCTTCAGCCGCAAGAAAGCTAATTTTTGGGAAAAAAATCACGGCGAAGGTTTCAGTCCAATCGGAGCTGCGGATCTCCATATATATATGAAACGGTGATAGGGCAGCAGAAGAGAACGCAGAAACAGAGAGAGACAGAGAGACAGATCCAATCTCGGAGGGGCTCTCGCCCCTCCTATGCCATGGAGACCAAGGACCAGAGGGGAAACCCTTCTCCCATCTAGGGAGGAGGTCAAGGAAGAAGAAGAAGGAGGGGGGCTCTCTCCCCCTCGCTTTCGGTGGCGCCGGAGTGCCACCGGGGGCCATCATCATCACCGCCATCATCACCAACTCTTCCCCCCTCTATGCAGCGGTCTAACCCCAATTTTACCCGCTGTAATCTCTACTTAAACATGGTGCTCAACACTATATATTATTTCCCAATGATGTATGGCTATCCTATGATGTTTGAGTAGATCCGTTTGTCCTATGGGTTATTTGATGATCGTGATTGGTTTGAGTTGCATGTTTTATTATTGGTGCTGTCCTATGGTGCTCTCCGTGTCGCGCAAGCGTGAGGGATTCCCGCTGTAGGGTTTGCAATATGTTCATGATTTGCTTATGATGGGTGGCGTGAGTGACAGAAGCACAGACCCGAGTAAGTAGGTTGTTTGCGTATGGGATAAAGAGGACTTGATACTTTAATGCTATGGTTGGGTTTTACCTTAATGATCTTTAGTAGTTGCGGATGCTTGCTAGAGTTCCAATCATAAGTGCATATGATCCAAGTAGAGAAAGTATGTTAGCTTATGCCTCTCCCTCAAATAAAATTGCAATAATGATTACCGGTCTAGTTATCGATTGCCTAGGGACAAATAACTTTCTCGTAACAAAAAGCTCTTTACTAAAACTAACTTAGTTGTGTATTTATCTAAACAGCCCCTAATTTTTATTTAATTGCTCTTTATTATCTTGCAAACCTATCCAAAAACACCTACAAAATACTTCTAGTTTCATACTTGTTCTAGGTGAAGCGAACGTCAAGCGTGCGTACAATTGTATCGGTGGTCGATAGAACTTGAGGGAATATTTGTTCTACCTTTAGCTCCTCGTTGGGTTCGACACTCTTACTTATCGAAAACTGTTGCGATCCCCTATACCTGTGGGTTATCAAGCAGCATCAATATTCTTTATTATGAAACCTTCTGTCGCATGGGGTTGACAGATAAAAATCTTAAACCGTCGAACACTATTTTCCATGGTTTGGTGCCTGGTAAGTCGGCGTATCCGGTTGGTAAGATAGCTCTGGAAGTTGCTTTTGGAGATGACCATGACTCTAGATCAGAGACATTGACCTTTGAAGTGGTGAAAATCAAGAGCCCTTATCATGCCCTGTTTGGACAGCCGGCTTATGATAAGTTCATCACAAGGCCCTGTTATGTTTATCTGCAGCTCAAGATGCCGGGTCATAAGGGGACCATCACAATGCATGGGAGCTGGAAGATAGCTTTGGAGTGTGAAGAAGGTGATGCGGCTTATGCTGAGTCGGTTTGTGCAATAGAGGAGTTGAAGTTTTATAAGAACAATGTTGATTCGGCGGACATGACTTCTTTGAAAAAACCAACTACAAAGCATGATCCGGCCCTGAAGTTTAAATCGGCTGATGAGACTAAGCTAGTTGAGTTCGTTCCCGGCGATTCATCCAAGCAGTTCAACATCAGCGCCAATTTGAATCCAAAATAGGAAAGCGCGCTCATCGAGTTCATCCGTGAGAACCGGGATATCTTTGCATGGAAACCTTCTGGCATGCCAGGTGTACCGAGGGAACTCATTGAGAACACTCTCAATATTGATCCCAAGTTTAAACCGGTCAAGCAGTTTCTTCGGTGTTTCAATGAAGAAAGGTGCAAGGCCATTGGTGAGGAGGTAGCCCGGCTCTTGGAGGCTGGGTTTATTATCGAGGTTTTTCATCCTGAGTGGTTGGCTAACCCGGTGCTGGTACTTAAGAAGAATGGCACTTGGCACATGTGTGTGGACTACACAGATTTAAACAAGGCTTGTCCAGCTGATCCTTTTGTTGTCCCTCGTATTGATCAGATTATTGATGCTATGGCAGGTTGTGAGTGGTTGAGTTTTTTGGATGCTTACTTTGGTTATCATCAGATCAAGATGGCAGTTAAGGACCAGGAGAAGACAACTTCTATAACTCCCTTTGGAGCCTTCTACTATGTGTCTATGCCTTTTGGGCTCAAGAGTGCCCAGGCGATGTACCAGCGGTGTGTGCAGAATTGTCTTCATACTCAGATTGGGCGCAATGTTCATGCTTATGTGGATGATATTGTGGTGAAGTCCAGAAAGAAGGAGACGTTGATAGATGATTTGAAGGAAACCTTTGATAATCTCCGGGTTTATAAGATGATGCTTAACCCGGCCAAGTGTGTCTTTGGTGTACCGGCAGGCAAGCTCTTGGGTTTTCTGGTGTCTAACAGGGGCATCGAGGCTAATCCGGAGAAGATCAAGGCCATTACTTCTCTAGCTAAACCAGTGTGTATCAATGACGTTCAATGTCTGGCGGGTCGTATTGCGGCGCTAAGCCGGTTCATAAGCCGGTTGGGGGAGAAGGCTATCCCTCTGTATCAGATGATGAAAAAGACAGATAATTTTGTCTGGAGTGATGCCGCTAATGCGGCGTTTGAGGATTTGAAAAAACAGTTGGCCGAGCCGTCGGTTCTTGCGGCCCCCGTTGATAAAGAGCCATTGTTGTTATACGTGGCTGCCAATGCCCGGGCTGTTAGTGTAGCTATTGTGGTGGAACGGAAGGAGACATGCAAAGAATATCCGGTTGAATGACCGGTTTACTACATTAGTGAGGTGCTTATTGAGTCCAAGAAGAGATATCCGCACTGGCATAAGCTTGTATATGGGGTTTTTATGGCCAGCCGAAAGCTTAAGCAATATTTTCAGGGTCATCCCATCACTGTGGTTAGCTCCGCTCCTTTGGGAGATATCATCCAAAACAGGGAAGCAACTGGCCAGGTTGCTAAGTGGGCTATTGAGCTTGGACCTCACGGTTTAAAGTATGTGCCTCATACGGCTGTCAAGTCCCAAGCACTGGTGGATTTCATCAATGATTGGACAGAGTTGCAGGTGCCGGAGGAAAATCCAGATAACACGTATTGGACTATTCATTTTGATGGGTCCAGGCAATTGGAGGGCTTGGGGGCTGGAGTTGTGCTTGCTTCCCCTCGAGGTGATAAATTTTGTTATGTTCTCCATTTGATGTTCCCTTGCACTAACAATGCAGCTGAATATGAGGCCTTGCTCCACGGTCTTCGGATGGCTAAGGAGATGAACTTAAGCCGGGTAAGGTGCTTTGGTGACTCGGATTTGGTGGCTCAACAGGTCTCTGGTACTTGGGATTCCAAGGATCCACTCACGGTGGCTTATCGACGAGAGGTGGATGTTATCGCTGGTCACTTCAAGGGTTATCAAGTTGAGCATGTTGACCAGAGAAAGAATGAAGCGGCTGATGCCTTAAGCCGTTTGGGTTCTCAACGTAAAACTGTGCCCCCTAATGTTTTTCTTGACGTTCTTCATAACCCGTCGGTCAAGTTACCCACAGAGGAGGATTTGGCTATTCCTGACCCGGAGGCTCAGTTGGTGGCGGCTCTTCATGTCATCCCTGATTGGACAGTTCCCTATTTGGCATATATGACCCGGGGCGAGTTACCTGAGGATGAAACTTTGGCCAGGCAGATAATCCGGTAGTCCAAGTCAATGACCATTGTCAACGGGGAGTTGCATCATTGCAGTGTCACAGGGGCGTTTCAGCGTTGCGTGTCCCCTGAAGAAGGCTGTGTGATTCTGCGTGAGATCCACGAAGGAGATTGTGGTCATCATGCCGGTTCAAAATCTCTAGTAGCCAAAGCTTTTCGTCATGGTTTTTATTGGCTGACGGCTCATGCTGTTGCTGAAGACTTGGTCAGAAAGTGTGACGGTTGTCAGAAGTTTTCACGTCGAGCTCATGTTTCGGCTCAGGAGTTGAGGATGATTCCAATTACTTGGCCATTTGCAGTCTGGGGGCTTGATATGGTTGGGACTTTTAAGAGACCCAAGGATAAGAAGACTCATCTCTTGGTGGCAGTTGATAAGTTCGCTAAATGGGTAGAGGCAGAGCCAGTGAGTAAGTGTGATGCAGCAACGACGGTTCAATTCATGAAGAAGGTGATCTTCCGCTTTGGCATTCCACACAGCATTATAGCAGACAATGGCACTAACCTCTCCAAGGGTGCTATGAAGGACTTTTGTCAACGTGAGCATATCCGACTTGATGTATCATCAGTGGCTCACCCCCAATCTAATGGTCAAGCTGAGAGAGCCAATCAATAGATCTTGAGAGGTATCAATCCCCGGCTTATGATTCCCCTGCAGAGGACGCCGGGTTGTTGGGTGGAGGAATTACCTTCCATGTTATGGAGCATTAATACCACCCCCAACAGGTCTAGGGGTTGCACGCCTTTCTTCATGGTTTATGGAGCAGAGACGGTTCTTCCTAGTGACATCCCTCATGACTCGCCCCACGTGGCAGTTTATGTTGAAGCTGACAATGAAAAAGCACGTCAGGAAGCACTTGACATGTTAGATGAAGAGTGTGACATCGCAGCGGCTTGTTCGGTGATTTACTAGCAAGATCTGCGCCGTTACCACAGCCGTCGGGTTAAAACCAGAATTTCTCAAGAAGGTGATCTGGTGCTCCGGCTCATCCAGGACCATACTGATATGCACAAGTTATCCCCACTTTGGGAAGGACCCTTTGTGGTCAGCAAGAATCTCAACAACGGGTCGTACTACCTTATCGATGTTCGAGAGCACAAAGACTCACGCAAATCGGAGGAGGAGACCCACTGGCCATGGAATATTGCTCATCTTCGGCCTTACTACACCTGAGCCACATGCTCTCCTTATTTACATATTTAAGACAATGTATATATTATGATTGACAAAATAAACCGGCATCCCTGCTAAGCAGGGCCTCTGTCGTTTTACCTTAAATGAGTTTTTGGTTACATGGGGCTTCTGGCTTAGGCATGAAGTTATGATTACCCTTTGAACCGGCTTATAAGATAATTGAAAAAAAACTTGGGGCTTGCTACCCAGGTTAAAGGGACCAAAGAGAGTCTGTTGTAAAAGCACAACTCAAACATAGGTGCCCCTTGGGCACAACCCACAATATCACTTGGGGGCTTGGTCGTATTCGAACCACAACTTATACCCTCTTGATTGGCATAAGGCCGCCAGGATAATCACTTGGGGGCTTGGTCGTATTCGAACCACAACTTATACCCTCTTGATTGGCATAAGGCCACCAGGATAATCACTTGGGGGCTTGGTCGTATTTGAACCACATCTTATACCCTCTTGATTGGCGTAAGGCCACCAGGATGATCACTTGGGGGCTTTGGTCATATTCAAACCAAAGCTTATACCCTCTTGATCGGCGTAAGGCCACCAGGATGATCACTTGGGGGCTTTTGGTCATATCCAAACCATAGCTTATACCCTCTTGATCGGCGCAATGCCACAATTATGACTACTTAAATCCTCTTGATTTTTTAGGTTTATTTAATGCGACTTATCATGCTTTATGATTATAATGAACCGGTGTTTATTAACCCGGCCCGGTTTATTTCATAAACCGGCAATATAATTACCAGTGTTCAAATTTTGGGCTATCACCCTTATACTAGCTTGATAAACCAACAGTGTGATCAAATATCACAGGTATGCTATATGCTCAATTATATGGTTATTCTTAAGTCCGGCCTTGGTTATAAACTATGTTATTGGGCATGATAACCTGTCTAGCAGTAAACCGCCAGGACACCTTTTTCTTTCTGTTATATGCAGGAGCAGATTTCATATTGCTAAATACCATGAGCAAACATAAGCATATCTTAACATGGCAGATTAACGGTGTCCTGCAACAAATATGTGAACGATGGCATAGTAGATAAAGAGTTTAAACTAGCCTATTACAAGGCGGTTTGATGCCCATAAGAATAATTGTTTTTCAACAAGTCTTGCAGAAGGAAGAAGCTAAACTAGCTACCGATTTATGAATCTTGCTCGGGCTGGCTTGAAGGTTGCGGATCATCTTGTGCCAGTTCATCCTCCTCTTCTCTACCCAGTTGCTGGAAGTCAGTGGTTGATCAATCGATCCCAGTTAAGGCTTTGAATACAGCTTCATCACTTATAAGTGAGGTGGGATCAACGTCAGGAGCATAAGTGTGCTTACGGATTGGCGGAATAAGATTTGGAGCGTTGCAACTTGGCGCATTAACTTTCTTGTTTTTGGCATCATAAATCGACTGATAATGTGAAAGATCAGTTTCTTCAGCCAATTTGCTAGCTAATGGACGCATTTCCTTCGTCAAATCTCTGAGGTCATCTTTATCAAAATCTGACCCGTCCTCTTTTATGCTCGGATAGCCGTTTCCAATATCGGCCGGGTCAAGATCAGATATACATGCTTAGCCCGAGTTAACGCAGTAAGAGCACCCGCCCTGGTGATACGTCTCCAACGTATCTATAGTTTTTGATTGCTCCATGCTATATTATCTACTGTTTTGGACATTATTGGGCTTTATTATCCACTTTTATATTATTTTTGGTACTAACCTATTAACCAGAGGCCCAGCCCAGAATTGCTGTTTTTTGCTTGTTTTAGGGTTTCAAAGAAAAGGAATATCAAACGGAGTCCAAATGGAATGAAACCTTCGGGAACGTGATTTTCTTAACGAACAAGACCCGGGAGACTTGGACCCTATGTCAAGACACAAAAGAGGAGGCCACGAGGTAGGGGGCGCGCCTACCCCCCCATGCACGCCCTCCACCCTCGTGGGCCCCCTGTTGCTCCACCGACGTACTCCTTCCTCCTATATATACCTACGTACCCCCAAACGATCAGATATAGAGCCAAAACCCTAATTCCATCGCCATAACTTTCTGTATCCACGAGATCCCATCTTGGGGCCTGTTCCGGAGCTCCGCCGGAGGGGGCATCAATCACGGAGGGCTTCTACATCAACACCATAGCCCTTCCGATGAAGTGTGAGTAGTTCACCTCAGACCTACTGGTCCATAGTTAGTAGCTACATGGCCTCTTCTCTCTTTTTGGATCTCAATACAATGTTCTCCCCCTCTCTTGTGGAGAACTATTCGATGTAATATTCTTTTTGCGGTGTGTTTGTTGAGACCGATGAATTGTGGGTTTATGATCAAGTCTATCTATGAACAATATTTGAATCTTCTCTGAATTATTTTATGTATGATTGGTTATCTTTGCAAGTCTCTTCGAATTATCAGTTTGGTTTGGCCTACTAGATTGATCATTCTTGCAATGGGAGAAGTGCTTAGCTTTGGGTTCAATCTTGCGGTGTCCTTTCCCAGTGACAGTAGGGGCAGCAAGGCACGTATTGTATTGTTGCCATCGAGGATAACAAGATGGGGTTTTCATCATATTGCATGAGTTTATCCCTCTACATCATGTCATCTTGCTTAAGGCATTACTCTGTTTTCATTAACTTAATACTCTAGATGCATGCTGGATAGCGGTCGATGAGTGGAGTAATAGTAGTAGATGCAGGCAGGAGTCGGTCTACTTGTCTCGGACGTGATGCCTATATACATGATCATACCTAGATATTCTCATAACTATGCTCAATTCTGTCAATTGCTCAATGGTAATTTGTTCCCCCACCGTAGAATACTTATGCTCTCGAGAGAAGCCACTAGTGAAACCTATGCCCCCGGGTCTATCTTCACCATATTAGTCTCCTACTACTTAGTTATTTCCTTTGCTTTTTACTTTGCTTTTATTTTACTTTGCATCTTTATCACAAAAATACCAAAAATATTATCTTATCATATCTATCATATCTCACTCTCGTAAGTGGCCGTGTAGGGATTGACAACCCCTTATCGCGTTGGTTGCAAGGATTTATTTGTTTTGTGCAGGTACGAGGGACTGGTGCGTAGCCTCCTACTGGATTGATACCTTGGTTCTCAAAAACTGAGGGAAATACTTACGCTACTTTGCTGCATCATCCCTTCCTCTTCGGGGAAAACCAACGCAGTGCTCAAGAGGTAGCAAGAAGGATTTCTGGAGCCATTGCCGGGGAGGTCTACGCAAAAGTCAATATACCAAGTACTCATCACATACCCTTATCTCTCGCATTACATTATTTGCCATTTGCCTCTCGTTTTCCTCTCCCCCACTTCACCCTTGCCGTTTTATTCGCCCTCTCTCTATCCTCCCTCTCTTTCTCTATTTGCCTCTTTTTTCCCGCTTGCTTTTTGTTTGCTTGTGTGTTAGTTTGCTTGCTTGTCACGATGGCTCAAGATAACACTAAATTGTGTGACTTCACCAATACCAACAACAATGATTTTATTAGCACTCCGATTGCTCCTCTTACCGATGCTGAATCTTGTGAAATTAATACTGCTTTGCTGAATCTTGTCATGAAAGATCCGTTTTCCGGCCTTCCTAGTGAAGATGCCGCTACCCATCTAAATAGCTTCGTTGATTTGTGTGATTTGTTAGGTTTTCGTGATTTTGATGATTGCTCTCTAAACTTGCACCTTGCGGATTCCACTATTAAGAAACATATGGGAAGAATTAATGATGTTCTTATTGTTGCAAATAGGAATTATGTGCCCGTAGATTTTATTGTTCTTGACATAGATTGCAATCCTTCATGTCCTATTATTCTTGGTAGACCTTTCCTTAGAACGATTGGTGCAATTGTTGATATGAAGGAAGGAAATATTAGATTCCAATTTCCATTAAGGAAAGGCATGGAATACTTTCCTAGAAAGAAATTTAAATTACCTTATGAATCTATTACGAGAGCCACTTATGGATTTCCTACCAAAGATGGCAATACCTAGATCTATCCTTGTTTGCTATGCCTAGCTAGGGGCGTTAAACAATAGCGCTTGTTGGGAGGCAACCCAATTTTATTTTTCTTTCTTTCTTTTTGCTCCTGTTTAGTAATAAATAATTTAACTATCCTCTGTTTTGGTTGTGTTTTTTGTGTTTAATTAGTGTTTGTGCCAAGTAGAACCGTTGGGAAGACTTGGGGAAAATCTTGTTACACTTGCTGTAAAAAACAGAAACTTTAGCGCTCACGAGAACTGCTGCCATTTTTATTTGGAAAGTGATATTTAATTAATTCTTTTTGAATATGATTAATAGATAAATTCCTCACGTCCAGAAATTTATTTTAGAATTTTTGGGGTTCCAGATCTTGCGGTAGCTACAGATTACTACAGACTGTTCTGTTTTTCGTGTGTTGTTTGCTTATTTTGATGAATCTATGGCTAGTAAAATAGTTTACAAACCATAGAGAAGTTTGAATACAGTAGGTTTAACACCAATATAAATAAAGAATGAGTTCATTACAGTACCTTGAAGTGGTCTTTTGTTTTCTTTCGCTAACGGAGCTCACGAGATTTTCTACTTTAAGTTTTGTGTTGTGAAGTTTTCAAGTTTTGGGTAAAGATTTGATGGATTATGGAGCAAGGAGTGGAAAGAGCCTAAGCTTGTGGATGCCCATGGCACCCCCAAGATAATCTAAGGACACCTAAAAGCCAAAGCTTGGGGGTGCCCCGGAAGGCATCCCCTCTTTCGTCTACTTCTATCGGTAACTTTACTTGGAGCTATATTTTTATTCACCACATGATATGTGTTTTGCTTGGAGCGTCTTGTATGATTTGAGTATTTATTTTTTAGTTTACCACAATCATGCTTGCTGTACACACCTTTTGAGAGAGCCATACATAATTTGGAATTTGTTAGAATACTCTATGTGCTTCGCTTATATCTTTTGAGTTATATAGTTTTGCTCTAGTACTTCACTTATATCTTTTAGAGCACGGTGGTGGATTTGTTTTGTAGAAACTATTGATCTCTCATGCTTCACTTAGATTATTTTGAGAGTCTTAAATAACATTTTAATTTACTTAAATAATCCCAATATGCTTGGTATTCAAGAATAATAAAAGAACTTCCTTATGAGTGTGTTGAATGCTATGAGAAGTTTGATACTTGATAATTGTTTTGAGATATGAAGATGGTGATATTAAAGTTATGCTAGTTGATTAGTTGTGAATTTGAGAAATACTTGTGTTAAAGTTTTTGATTCCCATAGCATGCACGTATGGTGAACCTTTATGTGATGAAGTCGGAGCATGATTTATTTTTTGATTGTCTTCCTTATGAGTGGCGGTCGGGGACGAGCGATGGTCTTTTCCTACCAATCTATCCCCCTAGGAGCATGCGCATAATTCTTTGCTTTGATAACTTGTAGATTTTTGCAATAAGTATATGAGTTCTTTATGACTAATGTTGAGTCCATGGATTATACGCATTTTTCTCACCCTTCCACCTTTGCTAGCCTCTCTAATACCGCGCACCTTTCGCCGGTATCATACACCCACCATACCTACCTATTATGGCATTTCCATAGCCATTCCGAGATATATTGCCATGCAACCTTCCACCATTCCATTTATTATGACACACTCCATCATTGTCATATTGCTTAGCATGATCATGTATTTGACATCATATTTGTGGCAAAGCCACCATTCATAATTCTTTCATACGTGTCACTCTTGATTCATTGCATATCCCAGTACACCGCCGGAGGCATTCATATAGAGTCATATTTTGTTCTAAGTATCGAGTTGTAATTGTTGAGTTGTAAGAAAAATAAAAGTGTGATGATCATCATTATTAGAGCATTGTCCCAGTGAGAAAAGGATGATGGAGACTATGATTTCCCCACAAGTCGGGATGAGACTCCGGACGAAAAATAAAAAAAAGAGAAAGAAAAGAGGCCAAAAAAGAGAGAAAAGGCCCAACTAAAAAAAAGAGAGAAAAAGAGAGAAGGGACAATGTTACTATCCTTTTACCGCACTTGTGCTTGAAAGTAGCACCATGATATTCATGATAGAGAGTCTCCTAGGTTGTCACTTTCATATACTAGTGGGAATTTTTCATCATAGAACTTGGCTTGTATATTCCAATGATGGGCTTCCTCAAAATGCCCTAGGTCTTCATGAGCAAGCAAGTTGGATGCACACCCACTTAGTTTCTTTTGTTGAGCTTTCATATACTAATAGCTCTAGTGCATCTGTTGCATGGCAATCCCTACTCACTCACATTGATATCTATTGATGGGCATCTCCATAGCCCGTTGATACGCCTAGTTGATGTGAGACTATCTTCTCCCTTTTTGTCTTCCCCACAACCACCATTCTATTCCACTTATAGTGCTATATCCATGGCTCACGCTCATGTATTGCGTGAAGATTGAAAAAGTTTGAGAACACCAAAAGTATGAAACAATTGCTTGGCTTGTCATCGGGGTTGTGCATGATTTAAATATTTTGTGTGGTGAAGATGGAGCATAGCTAGACTATATGATTTTGTAGGGATAACTTTCTTGAGCCATGTTATTTTGAGAAGACATGATTGCTTTGTTAGTATGCTTGAAGTATCATTATTTTTATGTCAATATTAAACTTTTGTATTGAATCTTTTGGATCCGAATATTCATACCACAATTAAGAAGAATTACATTAAAATTATGCCAAGTAGCACTCTGCATAAAAAATTCTGTTTCTACCATTTACCTACTCGAGGACGAGCAGGAATTAAGCTTGGGGATGCTTGATACGTCTCCAACATATCTATAATTTTTGATTGCTCCATGCTATATTATCTACTGTTTTGGACATTATTGGGCTTTATTATCCACTTTTATATTATTTTTGGGACTAACCTATTAACCGGAGGCCCAACCCAGAATTGTTGTTTTTTGCCTGTTTTAGGGTTTCGAAGAAAAGGAATATTAAACTGAGTCCAAACGGAATGAAACCTTCGGGAACGTAATTTTCTTAACGAACAAGACCCGGGAGACTTGGAACCTACGTCAAGACACAAAAGAGGAGGCCACGAGGTAGGGGCGCGCCTCCCCCCCAGGCGCGCCCTCCACCCTCGTGGGCCCCCTGTTGCTCCACCGACGTACTCCTTCCTCCTATATATACCTACGTACCCCCAAATGATCAGATATGGAGCCAAAACCCTAATTCCACCGCCGTAACTTTCTGTATCCACGAGATCCCATCTTGGGGCCTGTTCCGGAGCTCCGCCGGAGGGGGCATCGATCACAGAGGGCTTCTACATCAACATCATAGCCCCTCCGATGAAGTGTGAGTAGTTCACCTCAGACCTACGGGTCCATAGTTAGTAGCTAGATGGCTTCTTCTCTCTTTTTGGATCTCAATACAATGTTCTCCCCCTCTCTTGTGGAGAACTATTCGATGTAATCTTCTTTTTGCGATGTGTTTGTTGAGACCGATGAATTGTGGGTTTATGATCAAGTCTATCTATGAACAATATTTGAATCTTCTCTGAATTATTTTATGTATGATTGGTTATCTTTGCAAGTCTCTTTGAATTATCAGTTTGGTTTGGCCTACTAGATTGATCTTTCTTGCAAGGGGGGAAGTGCTGAGCTTTGGGTTCAATCTTGCGGCGTCCTTTCCCAGTGACAGTAGGGGCAGCAAGGCACGTATTGTACTGTTGCCATCGAGGATAACAAGATTGGGTTTTCATCATATTGCATGAGTTTATCCCTCTACATCATGTCATCTTGCTTAAGGCGTTACTCTGTTTTCATTAACTTAATACTCTAGATGCATGCTGGATAGCGGTCGATGAGTGGAGTAATAGTAGTACATGCAGGCAGGAGTCAGTCTACTTGTCTCGGACGTGATGCCTATATACATGATCATACCTAGATTTTCTCATAACTATGCTCAATTCTGTCAATTGCTCAACAATAATTTGTTCACCCACCGTAGAATACTTATGCTCTCGAGAGAAGCCACTAGTGAAACCTATGGCCCCCGGGTCTATCTTCACCATATTAGTCTCCTACTACTTAGTTATTTCCTTTGCTTTTTTACTTTCCTTTTATTTTACTTTGCATCTTTATCACAAAAATACCAAAAATATTATCTTATCATATCTATCAGATCTCACTCTCATAAGTGGCCGTGTAGGGATTGACAACCCCTTATCGCGTTGGTTGTGAGGCTTTATTTGTTTTGTGCAGGTACGAGGGACTGGCGCGTAGCCTCCTACTAGATTGACACCTTGGTTCTCAAAAACTGAGGGAAATACTTACGCTACTTTGCTGCATCATCCCTTCCTCTTCGGGGAAAACGAACGCAGTGCTCAAGAGGTAGCACCTGGCAGCCGATTTCTTCAGTTCCTCAATCCGAGCAGGCATCACAGCTAGCCTTACCAACGTATCCTTGATCAAGGTTGGGGGCGGCTTATTATGGGAGGCTGTGCAGATGACCCGTTGTATGCCGGTATATAACTTCTTTATAAATGTATATGCAGCTTTCAGTCTTTGACGCATATCTGAGCCAAGATGACCAACGCGACTCCATGCATTGTCAAAAACATTGGTAAACCGGCAGTTTATTAGATAATACATGTTTACGGTTTATGAAGATGATTATTTACCAAAACAGCAGTAGTCATGGCATTTATTTGTCGTTTCAAGCCAATTAACTCCTCTGCTACCGGATTAAGTGCTGCTTCAGCGTTCTCAGCCCTCTTGTTGTTTTCTCTGTATCCCAGCCTGCCCGCTCGCTCTTAAAGCTCTCCTTCAGTTTTTCCATGGCTGCTAAAGCATCGGTGAGCTCTTCTTTGGCCTTGGAAGTCTCAGCTTGTTGAGTTTTGATATGTTCTTGAAGGTCGGCGACTTGGGTTTCTTTTTTGCTAAGCTCAGCCTGCAAGAGATATGCAATTTGTGAGTTGGCAGTACATATTTGAAGTCCCAAGCACATGGCAAGTCATACACTTGGCACTTGGGGGCTAATGTCTATTGCTTCTTCTCCAAAATTATTACAAAGTCCCAAGCACATGACAAGTCATATACTTGGCACTTGGAGAGTAATGCATATTTGCTCAAGTTAAAAACTATGGATTTTCCTTCCATCAATCAGCTTGGTGGTTCATCGGTTTACAAAGGTGTTCAAAGAATTTTGAGTCTTACAGTATAAAGACCCAGTTCATCTTGAAAAGATAAACCGGCCCTTGGGGGCTACACAAGCAAAGTTGAAGTATTTTCTAAAGTCCCGGTTCATATCAGTATTATAAACCGTCACTTGGGGGCCTACTAGAGTTGGTAGCCTAAACCAGTCATAAGGGAAGAGTAGTTATGCAGAGATCAGCAGTGTTTACCTCATATCGCTCCTTCATCATGTTCAGTAGACCGGCTTCATAATCACGGCTGGTGTACAGTTGGTTTAAAACCCAGAATGAATATCTTGGGCGCTGAGATGGGCATAACTTTCCAAATCCACCTTCCACTTTCCCTTATCCATAACAGAAAATTCTTCCTTAGCACTATGTTTTGACAGAGTAGTGGGGTTGCCTGGGGCCGTATAGTTGACACCAGTAACAACAACATCGTCCGTTTTGTCATCAACAACTTTGGTTGGGCTTGGCGGTTTATCATCATGAGCCATCAGATCAATTTCCATTTGTTCAACAAAGGTTTCATGATCTTGTGGTGGCATATCATCAAGGATAGCATCATCATTTGGTTCAGACGGCTTTGGGGTCTTTTCTGGATTAGCTGTAGTGTTGTCATCAGCTGGTTTATTCAACTTGGCCTTTTTGCTGGGTCTAGCCTTGGCTCTGAAAGGGACGAACGTAAACGTTAGTAAGCAAACATAAGGTGTAAAGGGTTAGTTTAATATACTCACCCAGGAACAGTTTTGAGAGGTGGAAGTTGTGTTCCCGTGGACTTGCCAGAAGATGAATGAGATGTTCCCTGATAGTTCGAGAATCAGACGGATTAAGAGGTTGTCGGAGATAACCCGCCTTGGGATAAGATGCGTCAGAAATATGAGAGACCTCTGGGCGGCGTTTACGAACCAGTTTGTTTGGTAAATCGAACGAAGTGACCACATGACCGCTATGCCGGGTTGTGCAGCGAGCTTCATGTTGCTGTTTCTTCAAAAGAAAGTTCGGATCCAAGTGAGCTAGGGGGTGAGAAAATTTTACTTTCCGGATTGCTTGTCGGGTTCTCTGCGTGGGCAGAGAGTCTGAACCGGAAGAGAGAGTAATTACCTCTACGTCACTCGTGTGGCTGGCTTCCGTGTCATCCTGATAACAGTCATTGTCAAATGAGGTGCATGAATAAAGAGCCAAGTTTCTTCGTGACCTTGGTCTTGGCACGGGGTGTTTTAGCCGGTTTATCTTGCGCCTTCCTCTTCCAGAATGGATGATCGCCCTGTTAAATATTGGAAAAGGTCATAAGGAAGTATTAAAAACATGGATTGAAAAAGGAGTTAAATAGTTCTTACAGCTGGCGGTTTATTTGAGGCGCATAAAGGACTAAGCCCCGTTTTACTACAGTCGGCCACCGGTTCATCCAGCATTTTCTTGACAGATTCAGTGATTTCAGCATCAGTAAGCTGAATATCAGTGTGCCGTTGAGGGTCTTTAACGTCCCCTGTATACTCACACATTAAACCGGGACGACGGCTTAAGGGTAAAATGCTCCAAGAGACCCAGCAACGAAAAAAATCAATGCCTGTCAAACCGTTTGCCACAAAGGCTCTGAGCTTCGAAAGCTGTGGGGCATATTTGGCCCGTTCCTTTGCGCTGAGTCTTTGGGGGAGTGGATGTGTACTGGTGAGCCGATGGGCACGGTAACCCAGTAGAGGGTTCCCACCAGTAGGAGAGGTGTCTCGGCAGTAGAACCAAGGCCGATTCCAATCCTTGGGGTGGTTGTGATGCTTGGCATGAGGGAAGCTGACATCTTTCCTTTTCCGAATTGACACCCCGCCAAGTTCAATATTGGGCCCGTCAGTAAACTCGGTATGGCGGTTCAAGTAGAAGAAATCTCTAAACAGCTCGACTGTGGGCTCTTCTTGTAATTAAGCTTCGCAAAAAACTTGAAAGTTGCATATATTGCACACAGAGTTAGGTCCGATATCTTGAGGGTGGAGTTGGAAATAATGAAGTACGTCACAGAATTTTTTTGATCCGGGAGGTTTAAATCCGCGGCTCAGATGATCAACAAACACAACCACTTCACCATCCTTGGGCTCAAGAGGATTTTCTGGACCGGGGGTTCTCCAATGGATGACATTCTTTTTCGTTAAAGCGCCAGTTGCAACACATCCATTCAGTTCTTCTTCGGTAATCCGGGACGGAACCTAGTTGCAAGCATAAAAATATTTGGCCATTTATTCGACAACCTGAAGGAAGATTTGTGCTGGTTTAAGATTTATGATTAATCCGTTAAAAGTTAATTGTTCAAGCATGCAAGTACGGTAAACCAGAGATTGACGCTATCAATTTGCAGAAATGAGCAATTAGCGGTTTAGAGAGGACTAATGGTACTTGGCAGGTTATTAATTTATAAAGATAAACCTCTTACACGGACAGTGAGAGTATAGATCTGAAGTCAAAAAACGACTAAGTGATGAAAAACAAGTTTCACAGTCTCACATTGCAATTTCAGATCTACCACATGTCAGGAAAAGGAAAAATATTCAGACCTAAAGGTTGGTACTTGAGCAGTTTATGAAGTTCCAGATTGAGCTAGTTCTGTGTCACCCTAGGTTATGACTGTTACATGATGAACCACATCCGGCATAATTCTCTATCATCAATCCATTGCCTACAAGATTTCCATATATTGTTCTTCGCTTATTTACTTTTCTGTTGCTATTTCTATCATCACTACAAAATACCAAAAACACTACTTTTACTACTGTTACATTTTGCTACCGTTACCACTACTATCATATTACTTTGCTACTAAATACTTTGCTGCAGATATTAAGTTTCCAGGTGTGGTTGAATTGACAACTTAGCTACCAATACTTGAGAGTATTCTTTGGCTCCCCTTGTGTCGAATCAATAAATTTGGGTTGAATACTTTACCCTCGAAAACTGTTGCGATCCCCTATACTTGTGGGTTATCAAGACTATTTTCTGGCGCCGTTGCCGGGGAGCATAGCTCTATTCTTTGAGTCACTTGGGATTTATATCTGCTATTCATTATGAAGAACTTGAAAGATCCAAGAACCAAGATTTATTCCTCAACTACGAGGGGAGGTAAGGAACTGCCATCTAGCTCTGCACTTGATTCACCTTCTGTTTTGAGTAAGCTTGCGACACCTAAACCTGCTTCTGCTATTCATTTTGATATGTCGCATGTTATTGATGATGCTACTTCTGCTATACATCATACTTATGATGAAACTACTTCTATGCTTGATACGACTGTGCCACTTGGTGAATTTCTTGACGAACAACTTTCTAGGGCTAGAGAGATTGAAAATATTGAATCTGATAATACTGATGAAATTGATGATGAAGACTTGCCTGTTATTCCCGAGGGTTATGTTTTTGATAAAGAAGCTTCTTTAGCTATTTTAGCTTCCAAAGATAGATACGAACTTAAGAGGTTATTACCTAAATGGAATAAGCAATCTCTAAATGCTAGAATGAAACCTAGCCCTGCTTTTGCTACTTCACCTATCTGTGTTACCGATAAGGATTATGAATTCTCTATTGATCCTGATATAATTACTTTGGTTGAATCTGATCCTTTTCATGGCTATGAATCTGAAACTTTTGTGGCACATCTTACTAAATTAAATGATATAGCCACCCTGTTCACTACTGATGAGAGAACTCGTTACTTTTATATCCTTAAAATATTTTCGTTCTCATTAAAGGGTGATGCTAAGATATGGTTTAATTCTCTTGATCCTGGTTGTGTGCGTAGTCCCCAGGATATGATTTATTACTTCTATGCTAAATATTTCCCTGTTCATAAGAAACAAGCTGCTTTAAGGGATATATATAATTTTGTGCAAATTGAAGAAGAGAGTCTCCCACAAGCTTGGGGGAGGCTTCTCCAATTACTTAATGCTTTGCCTGATCATCCTCTTAAGAAAAATGAAATGCTTGATATCTTTTATAATGGACTAACCGATGCTTCCAGAGATTACCTGGATAGTTGTGCCGGTTCTGTTTTCAGGGAAAGAACACCGAATGAAGCTGAAATTCTATTGAATAATATGTTGACAAATGAAATTAATTGGACACCTCCGGAGCCAATTCCTGAGCCTATTCCTATACCAACTCTGAAGAAGAGGGGTATTCTATTTCTCAGTGCTGAAGATATGCAAGAGGCAAAGAAATCTATGAAAGAAAAAGGTATTAAAGCTGAAGATGTTAAGAATTTACCTCCTATTGAAGAAATACATGGTCTTACTTACCGCCTGTTGAAGAAACATATGATCTTAATCCCTTACCTATTGAAGAGACTCATGGTCTTGATAACCCGACACAGGTAGTAAAGGTAAATTCTCTCTATAGATATGATAAAGCTGAAATCCCATTTACTAAGTTTGCTAGCCCATGCTTAGATGAGTTTGATAAATTTATGGTTAAGCAAGAAGATTTTAATGCTTATTTTGGTAGACAATTGAAATACAATTCAAATATGCTTGAACACTTGGGTGATTATATGGCTAATGTCAAATGTGAACTTAAACTTATTAGTAAACATGCTTCTATGGTTACCACTCAAGTAGAACAAGTACTTACAGCTCAAAATGATTTGCTCAATGAATTGAATAGTAAGAATAATGATAATGCTTTTAGAGTTATGACTAGAGGTGGTAGAATGACTCAGGAACCTTTGTATCCTGAAGGCCACCCTAAGAGAATTGAGCAAGATTCTCAGAGAAATAATATAGATGCACCTAGTCCTTCTGAAAAGAAGAAAAAGAAAAATGATAGGACTTTGCATGCTTCTAGTGATCCTGTTATTGAAACACCTGAGAATCCAAATGATATTTCTATTTCTGATGCTGAAACACAATCTGGTAATGAACCTGAACCTAGTAATAATGTTAATGATAATGTTCATGATGATGCTCAACCTAGTAATGATAATGATATAGAAATTGAACCTGGTGTTGATCTTGATAACCCACAATCAAAGAATCAACGTTATGATAAGAAACACTTTGTTGCTAGGAAACACAGTAAAGAAAGAGAACCATGGGTTAAGAAACCCATGACTTTTCCTCCCAAACCATCCAAGAAAAAGGATGATGAGGATTTTGAGCGCTTTGCTGAAATGATTAGACCTATATTTTTGCATATGCGATTAACTGATATTCTTAAAATGAATCCTTATGCTAAGTATATGAAAGATATTATTAAAAATAAAAGAAAGATACAGGAAGCTGAAATTTCCACCATGCTTGCTAATTATACTTTTAAGGGTGGAATACCAAAGAAACTTGGAGATCCAGGAGTACCCACTATACCATGCTCCATTAAAAGAAACTATGTTAAAACTGCTTTATGTGATCTTGGAGCCGGTGTTAGTGTTATGCCTCTCTTTATATCGTAGACTTGATTTGAATAAGTTGACGCCTACTGAAATATTTTTGCAAATGGCTGATAAATCAACTGCTATACCTGTCGGTATTTGTGAGGATGTGCCTGTTGTAGTTGCAAACGTTACTATTTTAACGGACTTTGTTATTCTTGATATTCCCGAGGATGATAGTATGTCTATTATTCTTGGATGACCCTTTTTGAATACTGCAGGGGCTGTTATTGATTGCACTAAAGGCAATGTCACTTTTCATGTTAATGGTAATGAGCATACGATACACTTTTCGAGGAAACAACCTCAAGTTCATAGTATCAATTCCATTGGAAAAATTCCATCGATTATATTTGGAGGTTTTGAATTTCCTCTTCCTACTGTCAAGAAGAAATATGATATTCTTATTATTGGGGATGTGCATATCCCCATTGAGGTAACATAGTGTTATTTGAAATTTCTCCGATTCCATGTTATTCGAATGAGTTCGTTAACAAGACTTGATCAACCTTGTTAGTGGATTCCTTTTGATGATCATGAGATTGATGAAACTAGAAGGCACAACCTTCTGTACCCTCCTTTTACTTTCTGTTATTTATATTAAATAAAATAAAAATAGTATTTTTTTGTCTGTTATCTGATTATCCGTGCAATATAAAAATACCCCGAAAATAGAAGTTCTCCAAATGCCCTGAAATTTAAATATGATTTTTTATGGAATACTTGAGAATATTTGGCACTGAGAACACAGCAGGGGGGTCAACCACCTGCCCACGAGGGTGGAGGGCGCGCCCTACCCCTTGGGCACGCCCCCCTGCCTCGTGGACCCACGGTGGCCCTCCTCCACTTATCCTTTCACCCACACACTCCTTCTTCCTCCCCCAAACACGGATATCCACCTAAAACCTGAGTCCAAGCTCATTTTGCTGCCATTTTCGATCTCCTTGCTCAAAGCACCTCTCACAAAATTGCTTGGGGAGATTGTTCCTTGGTGACCCTGTTCTTGAGCTTGCATGTCAAATTTATATGGTCAAAAGTAGTTTTGATGCATGATATAGGCCCTAGGTACTTGTAGGAGTAGTTGCTATCAATATTATTGAGTTTGGTTTACTTTTATTTTGAAGTTACTAATTTTTTTAGAATTTTTCAGAGGAAGAAAAATGCTTAGGAAAATGTTCCAAGGTGGTTCCTCAAGGAAGCAAGGACCCAGGCTTGCAATGCGTGATGTTGATGAAGAGCCACCAAGAGATGCTCCAGTGCGTCCTTGTGAATGGCCTTCAGAAAATTTTATGGATCGAGTGGGAATTAAGGAAGAATTCAACGCATATTTGTGTAACGCTGATCTTGTGAGCTCCGAGGAAGAGAAGTGCAACCAGTATCACAATCTCACTAGTACCTTTGTGAGGAGGTTTGAATTTTCATCTTCACGTAATTCTCCAACTGTCATGTTTGATCTTTATGAAAATTCTTACACTATGGACTTAGAGGATTTTACCACTGCTTGCAAACTTCCACAATGGGGTAGTATAAGGGATCCTCGCAAATCTGAATTTAGAGATTTTCTTGCTAGCATAACCGTGGGAGAATCTAGAGATATTACACAAGCTACCATAGGGAGCATTCACTTTCCTGCTATACATTATTTTGCTCTCTTCATAGGTAGATGCATTAATGGTAAAGATGAGGCATGTCATACGTGTGTCCCTGACCTCAGTATTCTTAGGAGTGATGTGTTAGGAGATAAATCTTATAATTTGGGAGCCATTGCTGCACGTAGGTTGCATCTTAATAGATTTAATGGAGATTTCTTTGGAGGAATTTATGCAACCCGCATAGCTAATTTTCTTGGTGTAGCCATATGCGAAGATGATATTGAATTACCACCTGCTTACCTAGACTTTAATGTTATGGTTCACCACTAGTTTGGCGAGAGGAATGAATCACCTCTCCAGTATCGCTTAATCTTTGACAGACGCCATGCTGTCCATATTACTCTCTCTGCTCCTACCTTCTTTGATTATCAGGCTAGAGGAAGATATGTTATTACCAGAGAGGAGGCAGATGAGTACGAGAGGAGAGCGGAGGCCGCTCGTCGCTACGCTACAGCTCAGGAGGCGATAGCCGCTGCATCGCAGTACGACCCAAGCTATTATTATGGATATCCGCCAGGCCAGCCGTGGCCATAGACCAACTTAGGCTAAAAGCCTAAGCTTGGGGGAGTACGTATTTCCCACCGACATTACATTTATGTTCACACACGTCGGTGCTCATACTTTTTCATTGTATCATCCATGCTAGTTTAATTTGCGTTTTATGCTTTCTTCTTGTGTGTTTGATAAACCTTAAGAAAAACCAAAAAAATTAGTTGTAGCTTTTAATTAGTTTACTTTCCATGCTTGCAGTAGTAATTAAAAAGAAAACCCAAAAAGATTTCATGTTCTTCTTATACTTGTTGGGAGCTCTCCCGTGTAAATAGTTTTATTTCTTTTCTTTTCTTTGGGGGTCGATAGGAGAAGACCATAATTAAATTGTTGAAGTGGCTCTTGTATGCATATTTATTGATCTGACAAAAGAGCCCATATTGCCTTGTCTTCTCCTATTTATTGAATGCTTGCAGATTCCAGCTTAGTCCAATGCACGTGCACTATTATTATTATTCACATCATTCGGTCGTGCAAGTGAAAGGCAATTATGACGATATATGATGGACTGACTGAGATGAGAAAAGCTAGTATGAACTCGACCTCTTTTGTTTTTGTAAATATGATTAGTTCATCGTTCCTGATTCAGCCTATTATGAATAAACATGTTTGCAATGACAACTAGAGATCATAGTTTCTTGTGCCATGCTTGATTAGCTATGAGTTATAATGGTTTACCTTGCGTGCCAACATGCTATTAAAATGGTTGTGATGTGGTATGATAGGGTGGTATCCTCCTCCGAATGATTTAAGTGACTTGACTTGGCACATGTTCACGCATGTAGTTGAAACAAAATCAACATAGCCTTCACGATATTTATGTTCATGGTGGATTATATCCTACTCATGCTTGCATTCGATGTTGATTAATTTTTAATGCATGTTCATGACTGTTGTCGCTCTCTAGTTGGTCGCTTCCCAGTCTTTTGCTAGCCTTCACCTATACTAAGCGGGAATACTGCTTGTGCATCCAAACTCCATAAACCCCAAAGTTATTCCACATGAGTCCACTATACCTACCTATATACGGTATCTACCTGCCGTTCCATGTAAATTTGTATGTGCCAAACTCTAAACCTTCAAATAAATATCCTATTTTGTATGCTCGAATAGCTCATGTATCAACTAGGGCTGTCCATATCTTCCATGTTAGGCGGGTTATTCTCAAGAGGAGTGGACTCCGCTCCTCACTCATGAGATAAATGGCTGGTCACCGGGATACCCAGTCCCATGCTTTATTCAAACTAAATCAAAATAATTGCAAAGAAAACTCCCCCTGAGACTCTTGTTAGTTGGAGGCACTCGTTGTTTCGAGCAAGCCAAGGATTGATGCTTGTTGGTGGAAGGGGGAGTATAAACTTTACCATTCTGTTTGGGAACCGCCTATAATGTGTGTAGCATGGAAGATATCGCCATCTCTTGGTTGTTATGTTGACAATGAAAGTATACCGCTCAAAATATTATTCATCTCTATTTCAAAACCGAGCTCTGGCACCTCTACAAATCCCTGCTTCCCTCTGCGAAGGGCCTATCTATTTACTTTATGCTGAGTCATCATCCTCTTATTAAAAAGCACCAGTTGGAGAGCACTGCTGTCATTTTCATTCATTATTGATAGTTTACATTGAGTATGACTTGACTGGATCTCTTTTACCATGAATTACAATGTCTAGTCAGTCCTTGGTCTTTAAAGGTGCTCTGCATTTATGTTTTGCGGTCTCAGAAAGGGCTAGCGAGATACCATCTTGTTATATCATATTATGATTGTTTGGAGAAAGTGTTGTCATCCGAGATTTATTATTAGTGCTCGCTAGTTGATTATGCTATTGATATGAGTAAACTTGAGACCTAAGCGTTATTGCGAATGTGGTTAGTTATAATCTTTGCTGAAAACTTGAATGCTGGCTTTACATATTTACAACAACAAGAGCAAACAGAGTTTGTAAAAGTTTTTCTTTATCACTTTCAGTTTGTCAACTGAATTGCTTGAGGACAAGCAAAGGTTTAAGGTTGGGGAGTTGATACGTCTCTGTCGTATCTACTTCTCCAAACACTTTTGCCCTTTTTTTGGACTCTAACTTGCATGATTTGAATGGAACTAACCCGGACTGACGCTGTTTTCAGCAGAATTACCATGGTGTTATTTATGTGGAGAAACAAACGTTGTCGGAATGAGCTGAAACTTCATGGAGCAACTTTTTGGAAAATATAAAAAATACCTGCAAAAGATGAAGGTCAACGGGCCCACCACCTGTCCACGAGGGTGGGGGGCACGCCCCCTACCTCGTGGGCCCCCTGGAGTTCCTACGACTCCAACTCCAACTCTATATATTGTGTTTCGGGGAGAAAAAATTCAGAGAGAAGAATTCATCGCGTTTTACGATACGGAGCCGCCGCCAAGCCCTAAAACCTCTCGGGAGGGCTGATCTGGAGTCCGTTGGGGTCTCCGAAGAGGGGAATCCGTCGCCATCATCATCATCAACCATCCTCCATCACCAATTTCATGATGCTCACCGCCGTGCGTGAGTAATTCCATCGTAGGCTTGCTGGACGGTGATGGGTTGGATGGGATCTATCATGTAATCAAGTTAGTTTTGTTAGGGTTTGATCCCTAGTATCCACTATGTTCTGAGATTGATGTTGCTATGACTTTTCTATTCTTAATGCTCGTCATTAGGGCCCGAGTGCCATGATTTCAGATCTGAACCTATTATGTTTTCATGAATATATGTGAGTTCTTGATCCTATCTTGCAAGTCTATAGTCACCTACTATGTGTTATGATCCGGCAACCCCGAAGTGACAATAATCGGGACCACTCCCGGTGATGACTGTAGTTTGAGGAGTTCATGTATTCACTATGTGTTAATGCTTTGGTCCGGTACTCTATTAAAAGGAGGCCTTAATATCCCTTAGTTTCCAATAGGACCCCGCTGCCATGGGAGGGTAGGACAAAAGATGTCATGCAAGTTCTTTTCCATAAGCACGTATGACTATATTCGGAATACATGCCTACATTACCTTGATGAACTGGAGCTAGTTCTATGTCACCCTAGGTTATGACTGTTACATGATGAACCGCATCCGGCATAATTCTCTATCACCGATCCATTGCCTACGAGCTTTCCATATATTGTTCTTCGCTTATTTACTTTTCCGTTGCTATTGCTATCATCACTACAAAATACCAAAAACTGTTACCTTTTGCTACCGTTACCACTACTATTATATTACTTTTCTACTAAATACTTTGCTACAAATATTAAGTTTCTAGGTGTGGTTTAATTGAAAACTCAGCTGCCAATACTTGAGAGTATTCTTTGGCTCCCCTTGTGTCGAATCAATAAATTTTGGTTGAATACTTTACCCTCGAAAACTGTTGCGATCCCCTATACTTGTGGATTATCATCGCTCCCTGGTCATCGAAACCCTAGCAATACCACCTCAACTGGATTAGGCTTTTACCTTCACCGGAAGGGGCCGAACCAGTATAAACTCCTCGTGTCCTTTGCCCTGATTAACCCCTTTAAGCTAACCTTGTTGTGATGGCTCCACGACTAAGTCCTCACACTACGACATCTGCCGTGACAATTCCACGACTGCCCCCGTCAGCCCTCGTGTTGTCTATGATTCGTTTGTGGTATATATTATCTTTTATAACTATTTGGTTCATTTATCGTTTATGACAATTATGCCAACCAACGTGACATCGATTTTATTTATCTAGGAGGTATGTGAACCGGAAATTCCAACTGACCCTATTGTCGAGAGGTTAAATTTAGTTGAAGAAGAAATAATTACTTGAAGGAAAAAATAAAAAAATTGAGGAGGAGAAGATGATATTGGAGTTGCATGTTGCGGATGTCGTCGATGATCACAAGATCAAGATGGATGCAATGCGTTTGAAGATTAGAAAGATTAGAAAATATGCCATTCATACCAAGGCTTGGTATCATTATGTTGTTGGATCAATTGTTACCTTGGTTGCGATTATGATCGCATTTGTTATTGCATTGAAATGTTTTACATAGTTTCAATGTATGGTTTAATTAGATACTCTGGACAACTATATGTTATTCAATGAGAACTATGTATGTACTTTGGTTTTAATGTGATGATGAACTTCTATTAATTTGGTCACTTATCTATTCATGATCTTCTGTAATGGTTTTTTATACACTTAATTATATATAATGCACGCAGATGAAATGTCAATGGATGTACGGCGACAGACACACCTCCGATCGTGTACATTAAGGGCGTGCATAATTTTCACGAAGTGGCTGAGGCAAACAAGCATAATGGTTTTATGTGTTGTTCATGCCCTAGCTATGGGAATACGAGGTCTTACTCTGACTCGATAATCCTTCACATCCACCTGCTTTATAAGTGTTTCATGCCACACTATAATGTTTGGACCAAGCACGGAGAAATGGGGGTTATGATGGAAGACATCGAAGAAGAAGAGGACGATGACAACTATGTGCCCCCTAAATACGGTGATACTGCAACGGGGAAAGCTGCTGAAGATCAAGAGGAACCAGACAATGTGCCCGATGATGATCTCCGCCGGGTCATTGTTGATGCAAGGAGACAGTGCGAAAGTGAAAATGAGAAGCTGAAATTCGATCGCATGTTAGAGGATCACAAAAAAGGGTTGTACCCCAATTGCGAAGATGGCAACACAAAGCTCAGTACCGTACTGGAATTGTTCCAGTGGAAGGCAAACAATGTTGTGCCTAATAAAGGATTTGAGAAGCTACTGAAAATATTGAAGAAGAAGCTTCCAAAGGATAACAAATTGCCCGACAGTACGTACGCAACAAGAAGGTCATATGCCTTCTAGGATTGGAGGTGCAGAAGATACATGCATGCCCTAATGACTGCATCCTCTACCGCGGTGCGTACGAGGATTTGAACGCATGCCCAGTATGTTGTGCATTGCGGTATAAGATTAGACGAGATGACCCTGGTGATGTTGACGGCAAGCCCCCCATGAAGAGGGTTCCTGCCAAGGTGATTCTTGATAACCCACAAGTATAGGGGATCGCAACAGTTTTTGATAAGTAAGAGTGCGAACCTAACGAGGAGCTAAAGGCAGAACAAATATTCCCTCAAGTTCTATCGACCACCGATACAACTCTACGCACGCTTGATGTTCGCTTTACCTAGAACAAGTATGAAACTAGAAGTACTTCGTAGGTGTTGTTGGATAGGTTTGCAAGATAATAAAGAATGCGTAAATAAAAAGTAGGGGCTGTTTAGGTAAAGACACAACTAAGTTAGTTTTAGTAAAGAGATTTTTGTTACGAGAAAGTTATTTGTCCCTAGGCAATCGATAACTAGACCGGTAATCACTATTGCAATTTTATATGAGGGAGAGGCATAAGCTAACATACTTTCTCTACTTGGATCATATGCACTTATGATTGGAACTCTAGCAAGCATCCGCAACTACTAATGATCATTAAGGTAAAACCCAACCATAGCATTAAAGCATCAAGTCCTCTTTATCCCATACGCAACAACCCCCTTACTCGGGTTTGTGTTTCAGTCACTCACGCAACCCATTATACGCGAATCATGAATGTATTGCAACACCCTATAGCGGGGATCCCTCACGCTTGCGCGACATGGAGAGCACCGTAGGACAGCACCAATAATAAAACATGCAACTCAAACCAATCTTGATCATCAAATAGCCCATAGGACAAAACAGATCTACTCAAACATCATAGGATAGCCATACATCATTGGGAAATAATATATAGAGTTGAGCACCATGTTTAAGTAGAGATTACAGTGGGTAAGAGAGAGGTTACACCGCTGCATAGAGGGGGGAAGAGTTAGTGATGATGGTGGTGAAGTTGTTGGTGAAGATTGCGGTGATGATGATGGCACCGGAAGCGAGGGAGCGGGAGCTCCCCCTTCTTCTTATTCCTTGACCTCCTCCCTAGATGGGAGAAGGGTTTCCCCTCTAGTCCATGGCCTCCATGGCACGGTAGGGGCGAGAGCCCCTCCGAGATTGGATCTATCTCTCTGTCTCTGTTTCTGCCTTCTCAGATTCTACCCTTTCACCATTTCATATATTCCCGGAGATCCGTAACTCCGACTGGGCTGAAATTTTAACACCATCTCTATCCGGATATTAGCTTTCTTGCGGCGAAAGAAGGGCATCAACCGCCTTATGGGGTGGTCACGAGGGTCAGGGGCGCGCCCCCTGCCTCGTGGCCCCCTCTAGCATCGTCTCGTGTGGATTTTTCTTCCCAAAAATCATATATATTCCAAAAAAAGCTCCTTCAGTTTTTATCCTGTTTGTACTCCGTTTGATATGGATATTCTGCGAAACAAAAAAACATGCAACAAACAGGAACTGGCACTGGGCACTGGATCAATATGTTAGTCCCAAAATAGTATAAAAGTTGCCAAAAGTATATGAAAGTTGGAGAATATTGGCATGGAACAATCAAAAGTTATAGATACGACGGAGACGTATCAGCATCCCCAAGCTTAATTCCTACTCGTCCTCGAGTAGGTAAATGATAAAAAAGATAATTTTTGATGTGGAATGCTACCTAGCATAATCTTGATCACGTATCTAATCATGACATGAATATTAGGACACAAGTGATTCAAAGCAATAGTCTATCATTTGACATAAAAACAATAATACTTCAAGCCTACTAATAAATCAATCATATCTTTTCAAAATAACATGGACAAAGAAAGTTATCCCTACAAAATCATATAGTCTGGCTATGCTCCGTCTTCTTCACACAAAATATTCACATCATGCACAACCCCGATGACAAGCCAAGCAATTGTTTCATACTTTTGACGTTCTCAAACCTTTTCAACTTTCACGCAATACATGAGCGTGAGCCATGGACATAGCACTATAGGTGGAATAGAATATGATGGTGGAGGTTATGTGGAGAAGACAAAAAAGAGAAGATAGTCTCACGTCAACTAGGCGTATCAACGGGCTATGGAGATGCCCATCAATTGAGGTCAATGTGAGGAGTAGGGATTGCCATGCAACAGATGCACTAAGAGCTATAAGTGTATGAAAGATCAAACTGAAACTAAGTCGGTGTGCATCCAACTTGCTTGCTCATGAAGACCTAGGGCATTTGAGGAAGCCCATCGTTGGAATATACAAGCCAAGTTCTATAATGAAAATTTCCACTAGTATATGAAAGTGATAACTCAAGAGACTCTCTATATGAAGAACATGGCGCTACTTTGAAGCACAAGTGTGGTAAAAGGATAGTAACATTGCCCCTTCTCTCTTTTTCTCTCAATTTTTTTTGGGCCTTCTCCTTTTTTTGGCCTTTCTCTTTTTTTTTTCGTCCGGAGTCTCATCCCGACTTGTGGGGGAATCATAGTCTCCATCATCCTTTCCTCACTGGGGCAATGCTCTAATAATGATGATCATCACACTTTTATTTACTTACAACTCAATATTATAACTCGATACTAGAACAAAGATATGACACTATATGAATGCCTCCGGTGGTGTACCGGGATGTGCAGTGATCTAGCGTAGCAATGACATCAAAAAACGGACAAGCCATGAAAATATCATGCTAGCTATCTTACGATCATGCAAAGCAATATGACAATAAATGCTCAAGTCATGTATATGATGATGAAGGAAGTTGCATGGCAATATTATCTCGGAATGGCTATGGAAATGCCATGATAGGTAGGTATGGTGGCTGTTTTGAGGAAGATATAACGAGGTTTATGTGTGACAGAGCGTATCATATCATGGGGTTTGGATGCACCGGCGAAGTTTGCACCAACTCTCGAGGTGAGAAAGGGCAATGCACGGTACCGAAGAGGCTAGCAATGATGGAAGGGTGAGAGTGCGTATAATCCATGGACTCAACATTAGTCATAAAGAACTCACATACTTATTGCAAAACTTTATTAGCCCTCGAAGCAAAGTACTACTACTCATGCCCCTAGGGGGATAGATTGGTAGGAAAAGACCATCGCTCCTCCCCGACTGCCACTCATAAGGAAGACAATCAATAAATAAATCATGCTCCGACTTCGTTACATAACGGTTCACCATACGTGCATGCTATGGGAATCACAAACCTCAACACAAGTATTTCTACTAATCCACAACTACCCACTAGCATGACTCTAATATCACCATCTTTATATCGCAAAACTATTGCAAGGAATCAAACACATCATATTCAGTGATCTACAAGTTTTATGTAGGATTTTATGACTAACCATGTGAATGACCAATTCCTGTCATCTCTCTAAATAGATATAAGTGAAGCAAGAGAGTTTAATTCTTTCTACAAAAGATATGCCCACACTCTAACAGTTATAAGTGAAGTAAAAGAGCATTCTACAAATGGCGGTTGTCTAAGTGAAGAGAAACAGGCAATCCAAACATCAAATGATATATGTGAAGCACATGAAGCATTCTATAAAGCCATACTCAAAAGATATAAGTGAAGTGCAATGAGCATTCTATAAATCAACCAAGGACTATCTCATAGCAGCATGGAGCATAAAAGCAAAATGAAAACTAAATGCAAAAGACACTCCAAGATTGCACATATCGCATGAACGAAACGAATCCGAAAACATACCGATACTTGTTGAAGAAAGAGGGGATGCCTTCTGAGGCATCCCCAAGCTTAGACGCTTGAGTCTCCTTGAATGTTTACTTGGGGTGCCTCGGGCATCCCCAAGCTTGAGCTATTGCCTCTCTTCCTTCTTCTCACATCGAGACCTTCTCGATCATCGAACACTTCGTCCACACAAAAACTTCAATAGAAAACTCGGTAAGATCCGTTAGTATAATAAAGAAAATCACTACTCTAAGTACTGTTGCAAACCAATTCATATTTTTTTGCATTGTGTATACTGTAGTATAACTTTTTGATGGCTTAATCCACTGATATTAATCGATAGTTTCATCAAAACAAGCAAACTATGCATCAAAAACAGAATCTGTCTAAAACAGAACAGTCTGTAACAATCTGAACATTCACCATACTTATGATACTTGAAAATTTCTACCAAAATTATAAAAAATAAACAATTTGTATAGGAATACAGTTAAAAAAGAATCAGAACCGTTTGAGGTTCCAACTAAAAATGTAAAATCGCGCACTACAGCCAAAGTTTTTGTCCTGCACTGTACAAACCATCAAGCAAATGTAAACATCCTAAAGGCAAACCTTGGCACATTATTTTTATAATACAATGGAATTGTACAAGGGGATAATTATTTTTTTTGAAAATTTTATGTAATCAAGATTCACAAATTTTCCGTGAGCATGAACAAAGTTCAAAGCTAGCTCCCACTTCAACAATGCTCGTCTTTCTCACTTTCACTTTCCTTTTTGAAAAAGTTTTGGGTTCCCCTCTTTATTTTTGTTGTTTTAAAACTATATAAAAGCAATCAACCGAAATAAATGACTCTCTAAAACTTCCGGGTTGTCTCCCTGGCAGTGCTTTCTTTAAAGCCATTAAGCTAGGCATATAGTGCTCAAGTAGTGAATCCACCCGGATCCCAAGGTATATCAAAGCCAATTTTAGTTAGCAATGATTTGGCATTTAGTAGTGAGCACAAGGCAACATATATCATGCAACAACGAAGTCTAACTCTCTTCCTATGCATAGGCATGTCATAAAAGAACAATTCATGCACACATAGTGAAGGCCAATGCATAGTATAAACAGTCTCTTGCAATTTTATCATGTGGGAAACATAGAGAGGTGGAGATATAGTTCCTCTCTCATAATAATTGCAAGTAGGAGCAGCAAGCACATGCATATTATATTCATCAAAATCATCATGTGCAACGGTATAAGGCAACCCATCAATATAATCCTTAATAAGGGTAAACTTCTCTGATATAGTGTAGTTGGGAGAATTCAAAAAGATAATAGGACTATCATGCATGGGTGTAATAGCAACAATTTCATGTTTAACATAAGGAACTATAGCAAGTTCATCTCCATAAGCATAATTCATATTGGCATCTTGGCCACAAGCATAGCAAGCATCATCAAAAAGGGATATTTCAAAAGAATCAACAGGATCATAGCAATTATCATATCATTCATCCTTCGGTAAGCACGAAGGGAAATTAAACAATGTATGAGTTTAAGAGTTACTCTCATTAGAAAGTGGGCATAGGTGATCAATCCGCTCTTCCTCCTTTTATTCTTCGCCCTCCTCCTCATCTTTTACATCCAATGAGCTCACAGTTTCATCAACTTCTTCTTCCATAGATTCCTGGAAAATATTAGTCTCTTCTTGGACAGCGGAGACTTTCTCAATAAGTGCATTAATATCGGAATTTTATTCATAATTCTCATAATAATATTTCAGGATAGCTAAATTTTTAGGTCTATAAACCGAATCATCAAAATCTTCAAACTCTTTAAACATAGATTCAATTTCATAAGCACCCATAAAAGCAACAAATTCTTCTATTTGTTCAACATCATAGTAATCATATATACCATTAGCATAAGAAGCTAAGGTTTTATTATCATTAAATTTGCATAAAAAGGGAAGGTGTGGAGCCTTCATCCTAGAGCAACAAGTATAACCATATCTCAAGCATAGTTGCCTAGCATACCAATTCAATATATGAATTTGATCCCATAATAGTTTCCCTTTTTGTGTCAAGCGGTAATCCCTAAAGTATTCACGTTGATCCAACGTTACTCCCATTACATAATTGAAAGGGTTTTTTTTTCAGGATTATTAAAGTAGTACATAATATCTTTCACATAACCAGCATCGAGGGTTTTAGGAGGTTCCCCATCTCCATGAGCAGAAAGTACACCTAATTTTTTTTGGTATTTCGTGTTCCATTTCCATAACTAAAGATAAAGAACAACTAAGAACAGCAAATAAAAATTACTTAGTGATAAAGCAAACAAGCACACACGAGAATATTCACCCCACGCTATTGCTCCCCGGCAACGGCGCCAGAAAAAGGTCTGGATAACCCACAAGCATAGGGGATCGCAAAATTTTTCGATAAGTAAGAGTGTCGAACCCAACGAGGAGCTAAAGGCAGAACAAATATTCCCTCAAGTTCTATCGACCACCGATACAACTCTATGCATGCTTGATGTTCGCTTTACCTAGAACAAGTATGAAACTAGAAGTACTTTGTAGGTGTTGTTGGATAGGTTTGCAAGATAATAAAGATTGCATAAATAAAAGGTAGGGCCTGTTTAGGTAAAGACACAACTAATTTAGTTTTAGTAAAGAGCTTTTTGTTACGAGAAAGTTATTTGTCCCTAGGCAATCGATAACTAGACCGGTAATCACTATTGCCATTTTATATGAGGAAGAGGCATAAGCTAACATACTTTCTCTACTTGGATCATATGCACTTATGATTGGAACTCTAGCAAGCATCCGCAACTACTAAAGATCATTAAGGTAAAACCCAACCATAGCATTAAAGCATCAAGTCCTCTTTATCCCATATGCAACAACCCCCTTACTCGGGTTTGTGTTTCAGTCACTCACGCAACCCACTATAAGCGAATCATGAACGTATTGCAACACCCTACAACGGGGATCCCTCATGCTTGCGCGACACGGAGAGCACCATAGGACAGCACCAATAATAAAACATGCAACTCAAACCAATCTTGATCATCAAATAGCCCATAGGACAAAACGGATCTACTCAAACATCATAGGATAGCCATACATCATTGGGAAATAATATATAGCATTGAGCACCATGTTTAAGTAGAGATTACAACGGGTAAGAGAGAGGTTACACTGCTGCATAGAGGGGGGAAGAGTTGGTGATGATGGTGGTGAAGTTGTTGGTGAAGATTGCGGTGATGATGATGGCCCCCGGTGGCACTCCGGCGCCACCGGAAGCGAGGGAGAGAGAGCCCCCCTCCTCCTTCTTCTTCCTTGACCTCCTCCCTAGATGGGAGAAGGGTTTCCCCTCTGGTCCATGGCCTCCATGGCATGGGAGGGGCGAGAGCCCCTCCGAGATTGGATCTGTCTCTCTGTCTCTCTCTGTTTATGCGTTCTCAGATTCTACCCTTTCACCATTTCTTATATTCCCAGAGATCCGTAACTCCGATTGGGCTGAAATTTTAACACGATCTCTATACGGATATTAGCTTTCTTGCGGCGAAAGAAGGGCATCAACCGCATTACGGGGTGGCCACGAGGGTCAGGGGCGCGCCTGCCCCCTGCCTCGTGGCCCCCTCGGGCATCGTCTCGCGTGGATTTTTCTTCCCAAAAATCATATATATTCCAAAAAAATCTCCGTCAGTTTTTATCCTGTTTGGACTCCGTTTGATATGGATATTCTACGAAACAAAATACATGCAACAAACAGGAACTAACAGTAGGCACTGGATCAATATGTTAGTCCCAAAAATAGTATAAAAATTTGCCAAAAGTATATGAAAGTTGTAGAATATTGGCATGGAACAATCAAAAATTATAGATACGACGGAGACGTATCAGTGATGTGGTATGCTCCTATAATACCATGGTTGAAACGTCTGTTCAGAAACGAAGAGCATGCCAAGTTGATGCGATGGCACAGAGAGGACCGTAAGAAAGACGGGAACTTGATAGCACCTGCTGACGGGTCGCAGTGGAGAAAAATCGAGAGAAAGTACTAGGCTGAGTTTGCAGGTGACCCAAGGAACGTATGGTTTGGTTTAAGCGCGGGTGTCATTAATCCTTTCGGGTAGCAGAGCAGCAATCACACCACCTGGCCCGTGACTCTATGTATGTATAACCTTCCTTCTTGGATGTGGATGAAGCGGAAGTTCATTATGATGCCAGTTCTCATCCAAGGCCCTAAGCAACCCGGCAACGACATCGATGTGTACCTAAGGCCATTAGTTGAAGAACTTTTACAGCTGTGGAATGGAAACGGTGTACGTGTGTGGGATGAGCACAAACAGGAGGAATTTAACCTGCATGCGTTGCTGTTTGTAATCATCAACAATTGGCCCGCTCTCAGTAACCTTTTAGAACAGACAAATAAGGGATACCACGCATGCACGCACTGTTTAGCTGACACCGAACGTATATACCTGGACAAATGCAGGAAGAATGTGTACCTGGGCCATTGTCGATTTCTTCCGACCAACCATCAATGTCGAAAGAAAGGCAAGCATTTCAAAGGCGAGGCAGATCACCGGAAGAAGCCCGCCATGCATACCGATGATCACATACTTGCTATGGTCAATGATTTACACATAATATTTGGAAAGGGTCCCAGCGGACTATCTATTCCGAATGATGCCGAGGGACGCGCACCCATGTGGAAGAAGAAATCTATATTTGGGACCTACCCTACTGGAAAGACCTAGAGGTCCGCTCTTCAATCAACGTGATGCACGTGACGAAGAACCTTTGCGTGAACCTGCTAGGCTTCTTGGGCGTGTATGGGAAGACAAAAGATACACCGGAGGCACGGGAGGACCTGCAACGTTTGCACGAAAAAGACGGCATGCCTCCAAAGCAGTATGAAGGACCTGCCAACTACGCTCTTACCAAATAAGAGAAGGAAATCTTCTTTGAATGCCTGCTCAGTATGAAGGTCCCATCTGGCTTCTCGTCGAATATAAAGGGAATAATAAATATGTGAGAGAAAAAGTTCCAGAATATAAAGTCTCATGACTGCCACGTGATTATGACGCAACTGCTTCCGGTTGCATTGAGGGGGCTTTTACCAGAAAACGTCTGATTAGCCATTGTGAAGCTATGTGCATTCCTTAATGCAATCTCTCAGAAGGTGATCGATCCAGAAATCATACCAAGGCTAAGGACCGATGTGGCGCAATGTCTTGTCAGTTTCGAGCTGGTATTTCCACTATCCTTCTTCAATATCATGACGCACGTCCTAGTTCATCTAGTCGACAAGATTGTCGTTCTGGGCCCCGTATTTCTACACAATATATTCCCCTTTGAGAGGTTCATGGGAGTCCTAAAGAAATATGTCTGTAACCGCGCTAGGCCAGAAGGAAGCATCTCCATGGGCCATCAAACAGAGGATGTCATTGGGTTTTGTGTTGACTTCATTCCTGGCCTTAAGAAGATTGGTCTCCCTAAATCGCAGTATGAGGGGAGACTAATTGGAAAAGTCATGCTAGGAGGGGACCAAGGAAGCATTTTCTGCTCAGTGCGGGGTTCTTGTTAGGGACATGATCTCGATCAGCATCCACCAATGGTATAAGCCTAAGAACGAAGACCCTCAGGTGTCTTATGTCAACGATAGGCAGCAAGATGATCTTTGGACCACGCTGAAGGCAAATTTCACCCTATCGCCAGAGAAGGATCCGGAGAAGCCCGCTATAGAGCCATTGGTCAAGGCTCATGCTCTTAAGAAGATGGCAGATCTATTCAGGAGGTGGAAGATTGAGTTGAAAACAACGTTTGTCGACAAAGACGAGACTCCAGAATTCACCGGCCGATTTGAGAAGATAAGAGATCACTAGGACGCATTTGTGGCCCACAAGACATCAGAGAAGAGTAAGAAGATGTCAGCAACAAACAAGAAAAATGCTGCAAAGAAGGAGCTTCAGCATCGCACGGGGTCAGGTGGCTACGTCAAAGCCCGGCCGTTGTGGGACAAGGCTGAGAATGACCTGCTTGATAAAAGGGTCAAACCAGAGACATTGAACTGGCCAAACCGTTCAAGGACTTGGTTCTTCGGGGTTGGGGGAACCTTGGACCCCAAAACAGGGAAGTGCCGTTAGACGAACCAGCAACTGCAAATACCCGTCACGAAGCTTCGGGAGTATATCGCCGCAGCATAGCTTGGGATGTTCTTTCCCGACAGAGAGAACGATGAGCTCACAATGGCCCTCGGGAATCCTGAGCACCCTGGATGGACACGAGGCACGCCAGGCTCCGTTTTGTGGAAGGTTGAGTTTCCCGAGGCAGGCGGTTACAAAAGCCGGGAGAGGAGGAGGAAAGTGGAGCAGACCGAACTGCAGAAGCTGCATGCAAGGGTACAAGCGCTAGAGGAACAGGACAGCCATCGACATGTCGGAGCTACCCCAGAAGCTACCCCACCATCTCAGTGGAGAAGCAGCATGGCTTCCACTGAGCTCCTTCAGCAGCCTGACTTCACGACTCCTGCTAGCTACCCCGTTGATGCTATCACGGAGGCTCAACCTTTCCACCTTATGCCGCAGTGGCAAAACTTCAAAGTCAAGGCGACTGTTGGCTCTGTTGCACCTCCTGAACCCGGCGCAACTTTTCACTGCCGTCCGATTCCAGAAGGATATGCTGCTGCGATGGTGGATGAAATAACGGAGGGATTTGAGGACCTCGAGCTTGACCACCCTACCGGTGAAGGGAAGACTTGGTTGGGTCTTGCTCTGAAGACTCCATGTCTATGGCGGAAGGAGCTCATCAACCTTCCGAACTGGATGCCTCCACCTCCTCCTCCTCCCCCGGCGAGTCAGGGCACTCCGCCTCCTCCTCCGGCGAGTGATCAGGGCACTCCGCCTCCTTCTCCGGCGCGTGGCGGCACTCTGCCTCCTTCTCGGCCTATGTTGGCGCGTCCGAGCAGCCCGCCTCCTCCTATGCCTCGTCAGCAAAAGTGGAAGACAGTCGCCGCCGCTCCGGCTGCTCTGGCGCGTCGTAGCACTCCGCGTCCTTCTTCTCCGCCTCGTAAGCAACGAAATAAAACAGCCGCAGCCGCTCCGACTGCTCCGGCGTCTAGCAGTACAGCCAGAGGCGGGAGGCAATACAGATTCGGTCCATCTCTCAAGCCTCTAGAGAGGTTACCATGCGAGATGAGCGAGGAGGAAAACGCGAAGATATGTGAAGCCCAAGTGAAGGACTTCTTTGAAACGCACAGAGTGAAGAAACATCCACCTCCGGAGGAGAAGATAGATAAGGTGAAAGTTCAGCGCACTTTGGATGCCCTGAAGCGACCACCATCGTCACCGCCGAAAACCAACTATGAGCACATTATTAGCGGTCGGGAAGTACTTGCAGTGATCAAATGTTAGCAGAACGAAGATGTGGGAAAACAATTCCCCAGCTCGGCGAACAAGCTAACTAATCATGCCCCCCGCTCAAGGTGTCTAGCGATATCGTCGCTAATCATCCAAGGATGCTGCCCAGTACCAATCCTGGAGATTACCTGCCCGACGATGCACATTTTGATACAATGGAGGTGGACGATTTCAAATACCGGCATGGGAAGCCTCTCATCAAACCTGGTCATCATCCTCTAACAAGATGATGCGAAGATTCCATGACTGGTACATGAAAACCTGCAGCGAGTCTGGGCAGGATACTTTGACGCTGAGAGTTAAAGAGGAGCACGACCTTGTTGGAATTGATTTGTTGTCTGTTCCATTTGAGGAGTTCTTCCAGTTTTTCAATCAAAAGGCCCCGATAAAATAATCGTCACTTGCTACTGTCTGTAAGTACTACTTCTGTAACTAAGTCTCTATATATAGCTCAGCTCTTTCCTTGCATGTATATATAATTATCCTCACTATATTATGCAGATTGAAGATCGTCGAATGCAGAAAGGCAGAAATCTATGATATTGGGTTCATTAACACAAATATCATAGATGAATGGACGGTTAAACACGATGCCAAAGAATCCGAGTCCAACTTGCTAAAATCGTTGCTTCAAAATCAAAACAAAGATAAAATACTCTTTCCTTACAACTTTAAGTGAGTGTTACTGTCTTGTGCATATTTGGTTTCCAGTATTACTCAAGGTTATAGGAATGTAATTGATGAGTTATGCATGTGTGCGCAGCTTCAACTTTATTCTCCTAGAGATTAAGATTGAACAGGGACTGGTAACCGTCTTAGACTCGAGACGAAAAAATCCCGAGGACTATGCGCACATGACGAAAGTGCTCGAGAAGTAAGTTCAATCGATCATTATCGCACCATATCCGCAACTTTGTCCATTTCCTGATATCAAGTAATTATTTTCTTTGTCCCGCAGGGTTTGGAAAGTATTCACCGCACAAGCTCCGGGACTGCCGGGGAGCTGCGATTTACACACCCGAAAGTAAGTACTACTAGCTAGCTAGTTCCGCGCATCACCCATTGATTCTTGCTACTTTCATCAATACCATTTATAATGCTTCATTATCAGTTTGATTGACCTCTATTTCTCGTAAAGTGCTTGTGGCAGGAACCTGGGAATAATTACTATGGATACTACCTTTGCGAGTTCATCTACAACGCGACTTGCAAAAAAAAGTGGGTCTACTCTAAAAGACAATTTGATGTGCGTAAGCAATAATATTCATAATTTCATTTTATTATACCATCATTTGTGTTGAGTTTCATTCATATATATGTATTTACCCCCTTCTTCAAATTAGACATGGCAGATGCGGAATGAACTCCTACCACAAGATCGCATACGAGCAATTCAAGAGGAATTGGCGGGATTCTTTCTTGACCACGTCATCAGTAAAGCCGGAGAATACCATGTGGAACTTGAGTTCAGAAGTTAGGGGGTTGTTAGAGATCTTAATATTGTATATATGTAGCCAGTAGCGGCGGATAGATATACGAAAACTTGTTGTTCGACCAATCTCTCGGAGAAGGAGAGGTTGATCACTTCTCTCTGTATATGTTCATGACGATCTTCTGTACTTAATGGTTTCCTTCATTTGCTTGTCGAGTCGAGTCCTCTCTATACGTATAGTACGTAGCGTCAACCAAGCACGGAGATAAGAGAGGACACTTCTCTCTATTAGCTAGCTAACACAATTAATATATGAAACCCCTACATTAACCCTACAAAAACCCCAAAACCCCCACCCCCCCCCTTAAAAAAACAAAACCCCAGCCCCTAAATTGCTGACGCGTGGATGCCTTTTGGTCCCAGTTGGTGCTACCAACCGGGACAAAAGGCCCCCCCTGCCTAGGCAAGCTGCCAGCGGCCACGTGGAGACTCATCTGTCCCGGTTCGTATAAGAACCAGGACTAAAGGTATTGAGCTTTAGTATCGACCCTTTAGTCCCGGTTCCCGAACCGGGACAAATGGGCCTTTTTCTACTAGCGTCGGCCTGAGGCTGGGTGGTCGGACCTCGAGATCCGTCATCTAGTCCCGGCTACGAGTCAGAGAGACATTGTTGCCGGTGAAAACCGAGCCGATGGCAGGCGATGGCGGTATTCTGCGCCGTTACCTTGATGAAGACATTATCGTGTAAATACTATTGACCCACTTGTGTTGCTCTGGGAGAAACCCTAGGATCTGGTTAGCAACGATGGAAGACAGAGACAGGAGGTGGAGCGTCTTCATCTTGAACAGAGCTTCGGTGGAGATGTCAAGTCATGCCTAGCCGACAGGTGCTACGCTGTGTCATGCCTGTTCGGCAGGTGCTACGCACTACAGATCTTTTAGAGTCTCCGCGTCTGGATGGACAATCGCAGGGCGGCATCGTAGTTGGGCGCTGTGGCGGCACTGATGGATTGCCGGACTAACAGGGATGATGCGGATCTCTCTTCTGAAGATAGGACAACGGTTCGATGATGATGGATGCTTCTAAAACGTGTGCATGTGGTGTACGCTTTAGGTCAGTTGCACTGGTTGTTGGTTCCGATGCGTTATATGGATGGATTGGCGACGACATCGACTTTAGATATAGGAAGTGAGAGCACTCCACATTATCAAGTTTGTAAGTGAGAGTGAGTGGCTTCGGGTGGATTGATGTATGTTCTTGTCAGACCTTCGTGAAAATTTTAATAAAGATGGTTATATGCATCGATTGATGCAGAGGCCGGAGGTTTAACCTCCTTTTCTGAAAAGGGGAAAACAGCTTAATATTATTGAGAAACCAAAGCCATCATATATACAAGTATAAGGGCAAGTCAAAAGGCTAGAATGTAGAAGGCCAAAAGCTGTACTACTGACATTCTTTGCAGTGAAGTTATTAACACCAACTGGAAGGACTGTGAAAAATCTATACTGCATATCTATCACGAACTTATTCAATATGGGTCCGTATATGGATGTTCAAGTTATTCCTAACTCTCTGAAGTCTTTACCCACTCAGGCACACAAAGATGGCTCTATACTAAACTATGCTCCATGCTGTAGACATGGGATTCAGTTAGTTTATTTCCCCAAAACTATTAATATATTGTCACCGTAGAGAAGTGGGTTTATCAGATGGTTGTGTACAACCTAGTTCGATGTCAATTAATTTTTGTTAGTCTCTCTTCACATTTAACATGGTTGTGTAATTTCGACCTTCCGAAAGGTGCTGGTAAAACCTTAGCTACTTTTCCCACTGTGTAGTTTAAACATCATGGCTTTGTACAAATGCTGGGTAAACATATAAGTATCTTTTGTTTTGATCTTTTCTTTACTTTGTACAGTGGAGACACAGATGCAGTGATTCCAGTAACATCAACTAGATACAGCATTGATGCTCTCAAGCTTCCAACAGCGACCCCGTGGCATGCTTGGTATGATGATGATGGCGAGGTAAAGACTTGTTCTTGATCAAAACGCCCATGATTCCATGAATGTTCATTACCCTGAAGCTCTGTGGTTTGCTTCGTGCATAATCTTTTCATCCTCGGACCATTTATATTTTGGCCTTGGTTGTGTCTCTACGTTGAACCTCTGTCATAATAGTTTAGTCACGTATTACTGCAAGTAGAGAAAAGTCTTGCCATAAGTATGTGTGATAACCCATGGCTGTTGTAGGCATGATACACATTCATTTAGCTTTCTAACGAGAATGGCGTTTTGGTGGCCGAGCTTCATAGAGGCCTTTATTTAAAAAAAAAAATCAAATTCAAACTTTTTTGTTTCAAAAAATTCTGAAAAAAATATGCGTGTATGTAAGGATGTAACCCACATGTGTGTTTTCATGATGAAATACGTTGAAATGCGACTTGTACAAAAAAGACAAATTCATGGCCTAGGAGGATGAACAGTGTCATGTGTTAAACATCCATAGATTTGTCTTTTTTGCACAGCCCTCATTTCAACGTGTTTTGCCCTGAAGTTTTACACACATGTGTGTTATGCCTTCATGTATATCTGTAATTTTTTTCAGAATTTTTTGAAATGTAAAAATATAAATTTTGATAAAATTTGAATTTTGAATCTGAAGGCCTCCAATGAGCTCGGTCACCAAAGGCAATTTCCGCTCGGATATTCGTTTATGAGCCCAGGCTCAGCTGATCCTGAAATCACCACCATTCACTTGCATGGGGATGCGTGAAGCAGTGCTGTATTTTACTCTGTATAGCAGATGTATGGACGGAAAATGAAGCCTGCCCGTGGGTGCATTAAATGCGGCCACAGCATAAGGGAGAGACAGAACAACTAAACTGGAGAACGGCTCAGGCATTATTCTGTGCCAGGCTGATTCCAGAACGGCAGGCACTATCTACTGTTCTCTGCTTGCTTCCCCTGCAACTTAATCAATGTAAAATGTCAGCCCCAAATTTATGAACAGTTGTATGTTCAATTGAATGTCCTGCCTCAAAGAGCAATTAAGCATTTTTTTCAGTACGCACGAAGTTAACTTCAGTCTGCTATTCCGTAACAAGTAGAGAGGAGAAGAAATGTCAGCCTGTTACCTAAGATGAATTTCTACTACCCCGTTTGTCCTTCCTCTTGCATGGAGCACATCCTCCTGCAAAATATCTTGAAATGTCAAAAATGGAAGTACCGCTGACATAACAGTGCACAACAACAAATTATCCATGATTTCATATGCAGACTCTAGAGCATCTACAGTTAACAGAAATATGAAGAAACCCACATATAATGGAAATTAAACATGTAACTTTCAGTTTCTATACACTTAGATAACCTCAAACTTAGATGAAGGTTTCAGTACACTGACAGCGAGCATTAGAGATATGCTGCTGCAGCGCATTACATGAGAAAACCACTAAATACATCTTCGGTGATGCAATTATCTCAAAGAGACTGTAGGACACGAAAAGGAAATGCTCTATTCCAGTGGATTCTTTCCAATCAACAACTATCTAACAAACAGATATACATGCATGTTACATATAGTTGCTTCTCAGTATAGCATGAAACTTGCAAATCAGCTGATCTGCAGGTAACAAATTTGAAGTCCATTTTCTTAGTACACAATCAACATCCGCAAACTATCTCCCGCACTGATTTGGTCCTCTCGGCATTCATCCTGTTCTTTCCATACCTAACTCCCAAGCCGATCTCTCACGAATACAAGGTGTAGAAATCATATCCATCGCCAAGTGAGTCGAAACTAATTCCTAGTTCTGGTGTAATAACACTTTGTGTTGGCTCCTCCGCGTATTTGCGAATCGACACCTCTTGTGCACTCATCCTAGAGGGGCACGGCATCCTGTCGGGTGGTGCACTGCGGAGACGCAACCTGAATTTTTCAAGCAAACCATTACTTTTCATTAGGTTCAACTGCAAAGTATGACTGTTCAAAGTAATTTCCGGACTAGGAGAACTAACAAGTTATCTGCACTTCTGCAGGAACAAGTTCCCATGGGCAGTGAACTTGATTTAAATCTCTCTAGGGAGAAGGAAAACTACAATACGAAGATATAGACCATACTACAACAGTCTAACATCCAGCCATCTACAACAAAATGCAGAGAAATTGGGTATGCATCCAGCGCATACCTTTTTGTCCAATCGGGCGCCTTGGGGTTGAACCTGTCGGACGACTGGGAAGACCGAGCATGCCTCACGCCACCGGCGCATGCCGCCCTGCGACTCCTCCGGCCGGCGACACCCAACTTGTTGCCCTTATTAGATCCTGCGTTTGACTCCTCCAGCACAACAGCGCTGGCTTCTCCCGTCCGCAGCACAGCGAGAGGGACCGGATCTGGGTGTTCTAGGCTGTCGGCGAACTCCTCCCGGAGTGGGAACCTATAACGCACCGCCGGTCGTAGTGTCAGCCCCCAGTTTAGAAACAAACCTCTGCAACCACTAGACCTAAATCGAGGAATGATGCACTTACCTGTCATGGCATCCAGCAAAAGCAAAGACCAGCATCCACCATTAGTTCGTCGCCGGCGGGAAGCAGCGGCCGCCGCAGCTGAAAACCGGATTTTGGGAGGCTCCTTGGGCGGTGCGGGGATGGGAGTGGGCTGTGTTGGCGATTGCTGACGTGGTTTATAGAAACCTTTTTTTTTAGTTCGACATTCAGCGTCTCAGCATAAAACGAGGCGTTCTAGTCCACGGACCAGGACCCCGCGCCTGACGGAACGCACTATTCCATACAGTATACGGGCCGTACGTCCTTTTTTCCAGCGCTTCCTGTCAAGCTGTCAGACCAAATTACTCGAATCCCAAACGAAGAACGAACGCCAGCGATTTCGGGCTCAGCTGGGCTCGAGCACCGAATCGCCGCTCTCATTTCCGCTTTCTAACTTACTATGACTAGATTACATGCATAGTATGTTCCCTTTTCGACCAGGATAGGTTGTATTCTATGCGCCATTATAATGCAACATTTGTATTCTCCTTTAATTTTTTGTTACTCTTTCCAATATGCTAGTTTTAATTAGGATATCCGTCCTCCAATTTGTTCCTAGCTTCTGAACTCTTCCATGTTTAAACAGATTGATGGCTGGACCGCTGGAGCCAAGCGTACAAGGGTCTCAACTTTGTGACTGTAAGGGGTGCAGGTCATGAGGATCCTCTCCGATGCATCGCCTCAAATAGGCGCTTACACTCATAAAATCATTCTTGGCCGGGAGCCCAATGCCTGTGCTGTCTGATCTATGCAGCGATGTGTAATACTCCTTTCATTCTAAAATATAGTACGTCTGTGCTTCTTGAGATCCAACTTTGACCATAAATTTAACCAACGAGACCGATTGCGGTGTGAAAAAAAATCATATAATTAAAAACTACTTTTGAATAATTCACTGGTATAACTTTTGCTCCCGCCACAGTCGTTCTCATTAGTTAAATTTATGGTCAAAGTTGAAGCACAGGAATAGAGAAATTAAAGCATTATATTTTGGAACGGAGGAAGTATGTTGGGACACAATTGATTCCAGACACGACCAGCGTCACATGATTCCATCTCACAAATTCAGTTCAGTAGCTGAAACTCCACGCATAACTTTCACAGTATAAGGATGGCCATATCTGTTGTCATCTGTAAGTGCTATTGCCACCAATCCCCTAAGACAGGGAACATAACCGGGGAATAGTTTTCCTGCCATTGATTGGCACTGCGACATGCCTGTTAATTTAATGTGAAACTAAGGATAAAGATGGATCGAATTTCAGCGTTGTCTTATATGCCATTTATAGCAAGTATTACGTCCATCTCAAATTACATCAGTATCTAGACAAATTTAAGACAAGTAATTTGGGATGAAAGAAGTAAGTAGCATACAGTCTTTCATTTTTCATATAATGTTGTTGCTGCTGTGATGTCTAGACTCGGATAGCAGGAAGTACTCTTGCTGTTTTCCATATGTAGAGGCTGCATCCATTGCAATTACATGTTTCAGTGTGTGTTAAATGTTCCATGGCTATCCAAACTCCAAATTCCTTACATAGTCCATTCTATCCGGCACTCCTTTTGCAATCGTAGCTCGGCAGATATTCAGGACCCGCAGTTTCTGGATACTAGCCCTTCCCTCGCGTCGCCTCCCCCTAGGCGACGCCAAGGGTCCCTCAACCCTAGCACCGCAGGGACCCCTCCTTCTGTCGCCGCTGCCGCCGGCGTGGGCCGCGGTGGCGGCGGGCTCGGTGCCGAAGGCACCTGGGCGGGTGGATGCAGCACGATCTCATCTAAGGCGACAGGGGCGGCCCCTCTTGTGAGATCTGAAGGTGGCGTCTGGGGTGGCAATCCCATCCCGTGCGGCGGTGGCCAGAGCGCCATAAGCCGACGGAGCGGCGGCCCTGTGGACGGCGGCGGTGGCAGCACCCCATCCGGTGGGGTGGCTGATCTGTGCGGAGATGGTGACGGCGGCGACTGCGGATCCGCGGCGGGGTGGCCTTCCGCCGACCGGCGGCGCGTGGAGGGACCGGCGAGGAGATGACAGATCTCCGCCGGATTACCGACGATGGCGTTCGTCTTCGTGGCGAGACTCCGTTCGGTTCCGGCCAGCCGTGAGATCGGGACGACGTGTCTTCCGGTGAAAATCGCGACTGACTGCGGTCATGGCGGACGATGGCGTCTTCTCGGACGTCATTCCCTTCTCGAGGCATCGTCGTTGCAGGTCACATCAACCTGATCGGGAGGTTCCGGGGGAAACCCTAGATCTGGGTCTATCGGATCGGAGGATGGCGACGTTTTTGATGTCGTTCTCCCTCCTCGGGGCATCGTTTTGGAGCAAGTGCTGGCTGGAGGAGGAGGAGCGGCGTGGCATCTGACACGTTGACAACGGCGGGTCTCAGCGGCATGGAGCAGCGGGGTCTCGTTGGTGGGCGTGTGATGATGGACGAGCGCATGATGGTGGCGTCGTCTGGCGTCGTGGTGACGCCGATGGCAGCTAGACTGGTCAAGGTTGATGTAGCAGTACAACACTAAAGATGGATTGATGGCAGGTGGCTGCGGCGGCCTCATACCCGGCAGGCGTCCTGGTTGAGGAGTACGCCGGACTGGTGGGTGCCCCATACCCGGCAGACGTCCTGGTTGGGACCTTAGGTCTTAGATGTTAGGTTTGGCTGCGAGGTCTGTTTGGCATTAGGTCCAGATTTTCAGCGCTCGTTCATCAACTAGATAGGAGTAGCGACAGATGTTGTTTAGACGGTGCTTTAATCTTACTATTATACTCTCTCCGTTCCAAAATAGATGACTTAATTTTGTAGTACGAAATTGAGTCATCTATTTTGAAACGGAGGGAGTATGACTTTGTAAGGTCTTGTGTGAATAATTAATAAAGTGGCGTATGCATCGCCCAGATGCAGAGGCCGGGGGTTATCCTCCTTTTTAAAAAAAAAAATCTAGAGCGTAAAATGGCCACACTGCTCACTGGAATAACTGCACATGGAGCAGCTGGTGAAAATAATTTCAATGGGTTCCAAAAGCAGATCCCGTTTGTAGCCATTAGATATCGTCACTTGTGATGATCATCGGTCTAATGATACTAAATGGTTGGAGTAGCCGATTGATGCTCGTCTATGAGCAAGGAAAGAGGTGATACAATCATGGATACTTGAATTATTATTTTAAGGTATTTCTCTTATAAAGATAGATAGACTTCCCATGGCTGAACCATGATCGGTCTCAACTATGAGCAAGCTTCTGTGATTCCATTTATGACCAGTCTCCTGAATATATTGATTTTTTCCCTTCTGGAAACGGGTTAACCCAGATTCCATTGTCATACAACAGATGCAAAATCCCATGGTCAACATATTGTTATTTTTTATTAGTTTGATTTCAGAGGGGAACGATTTGCTTACCTTTTTGTTTGCAAGAATTTAATCATTTTAAGATCAATTCTTCGGCTTGTGCAACCTTGTGTTCTCCAGTATGTTTTTGGTTTCTCTTTCGCTCAAATAACTCTCTGTAGCACCAGCTGCTAAATCCACACACTTAAATCTTTTCACAGATGAACACCTCACTTTCCACCAGGACTTTCCAGAAGAACTTTGCTACTGTGGCACAGTAAGGTTTACAATTTTGATCATATTATAGTTTTCTCATTAGTGAGGAATTAGTGTTAGAGCTTTAATGAAACACGCATCATCCTCCACCAAGAAAAAAAAGCTAACCTCTTTTACGTTATTTTACTTCTCTTTTCATATTGGTCTCACCTTTCGACAAAAAAGTCGGTTTGATGTTGTCGAGTTCTTTCCGACCAAGATAGGCACTCCGAAGAATGGAAATTACTGTATTACAAATCATTGGTGGCCTGTTCGGAGCACATACAAATTATACACAATTCAAAAAGGACCGTTGTTCAATCATATCACACTTGCAAGTAGTTGCGTACAAGGCACAAACCCCGTTTCTTGATTTTGTTGAGGAGTTCTGCATGCATATGCTGCTATGATGAGATATTTCACAGTGCTTTTGTTGCTGTCGATTATCTGCCGCATAGTTTGATCTTCGGATTTCACAGACAGCTGATTCACCATCCACTAGTGTAACTTTTTTTTTTGGGTGCAGAGGCTGGAGAAGTGAAATTCTTCCCTATTTTTAAAGCTCGTCCCGCTCACGCGACGCGCCGCGCGTCTCGGGAGATCTAGCTAGATCGGCCGCCAGCAACTCCCACTCTTCAACGTCTCCTTCCCCTCGTCGCCACCGGAGTGCGCCCGTCGGGCGAAGCCCGTGCGGCGCGGGCGGCGGCGGGGCTCTCCCTCCTTCCTCTGGTCCTCATGGCGGCGGCACGGGTCGGCTGTTCGTGGATAAGGGGCGCCTGGTCCGGCTGGTCTCCCGGAGGCGAGGACGGCTGGATCCGGAGGCGACTGGGCTAGGAGGAGGTGGCGTGGTGCAGCGGCGCTGGTGGCGGGGTTTCGGTCGGGGTCGTCTTCGATTTCGATCTGGATCTCCATCGGGCGCGTCGCAGTCGCCAGAGGATCGGCGGCCGTGTCACCGGTTCGGCGGTGGCGCGGCCCGATCTGGGCCCAAGCGTGGGCTTGGTCTCCGGGTCGCGGTCGGCGCGGTGGTGGGTGCGACACGTCGGCAGCTGGGTGGATCTGCGGATTCTATCCTGATCTGCTACCTCCGGGGGAAACCCTAGATCGGATGATCGGATGACGGCGATGCTCCGGTGCCGTTTCCTCTTTGGGAGCGTCATTCTTGGAGGTACACACGTGATCGAGGGACCAGATGACAGATTCTTTGATGGAGCGGTGCGTCATCTCACTCATTGATGGCGGCGGGTCTCGGCGGCATGGCGCTGTGGTGAGTCGGCATCCGATGCGTGGAGATGGACTCGCGCATGTGGTGACGCGGTCTGGCGTTGTTATGGCGTCGACGGCAGCCAGACCGGGCAAGGTAAATGCAATAGTACAGCTCTGAAAATGAATTGGTGGCAGGTGGGTGCGGCGGCCTCATACCCCGCATGTGTCCTGGTTGAGGAGTGCGCCGGACCGGTGAGTGACCCATACCCGGCAGGCGTCCTGAATGGGATCTCAGATCTTAGATGTTAGGTTTGGTTGCAAGGTCTGTTTGGTATTAGGACCAGACTATCATAATCCCCTTATCAATTGGATAGGAGTAGTGACAGATGTTGTCTATATAGTGGCTTTAGTCTTATTGTTGTATTACTTTATAAGGTTTTATGTGAACATTTAATAAAGTGGCTGCATGCATCGTTCAGATGTAGAGGCAGGGGGTCTTTCACCTTTTCTAAAAAAAACTAATGTAACTTTTTCTCAGAGTTTCCTGCCTTGTGTGAAATGTTAATGTCATTCAGCTTGTCTTGTCAGCGCCCGCCCTCATGCATGAAACTTGCATCCAGTGTGGGCACAACCAGTGGTTTTTGACATGCGATTGCAGCGTACATTTGATAAGTTGGCCAAACTCTCTAGCGTGCCGTTTGCAGTTTTGGCCGCATGAAGCTGCAGGTATGTTTCCTTGTGTTTCTTTCTCACCGGATTAGGTTTTCTTGATCCAGTTTCAACAAGTATTGCGTCACTGAACGTCTCACCTTTCGAATCATTTGTTATTAAATAATTGCAACCCACTACCTATTTTTCTAGCACATGCAATTCCTCTGCATCATCAAGCAGATGCGAGCCCTTCACATTCCATTTTTCAACACATGCAAACCCTCAAGCACATGCAAGTCCTTCACTTCATCAATTTTTTTCACCAACAAATCAATCCGCCGAATATCACAAGCCATTTTAACATGCAGTCAGCCCTCATTTACCGCTAGGTCTGCTACCGTTGATATATGGTGAGGATGTGGAAGAGACTTATTCCCGTATCAAGGCGCGGAGTATTATCTAGTTCTTTTAAAACTCAAGGGCAATGTGGTCATGTACACTTTGTGGATAATGAGACGAGAGATGACATACTACTTTGTTGATATGAGACTAGAGATGATACATAGCGATGAATCAGTGCGGGTGTTATTGTCGAAATGTGAAAGATGATACACTCACATGCTAGTGTTAGGTTCGTGGCTCACACAACAGCCTAGTTATAGAGCCTAGGGACTACAAAAGTAGCTGCTCCGATCATGCGCCTTCTCTTTTCCTCTCAGACTTGGCCACCCACGAGCAAAGATTTTTATCCCATCATCAACCATCCGGTAAGTTCGGCTACAATTTTGTTATGCAGATGTACTTTTACCTACCTCTAGTGCCTTCATTTTTCATCTTTTAGGTCTCTTTGATTCATATGAAAAGTAGAGGAAAATCATAGGAATAGATTTTTTAAATATAATAACCGTTTGATCAAAGGTACGTACCATTGGAAAACTGAAAGATTTATTTCCTTTAGATTGAGTTCCATAGATAAAACGAATGAATTTAGGGCCTTTTTGTTTCAAATGTAGGATTATAATCCTTTAGAATTATTATTTTCGATGGAATCACTGGTACTACATTTCATAGAAAATCTAGCATCCACTCAAACTTCTTGGACAAAATCCTTTGTTTTTTCCATCATTGCAATCAAACAACATCAAATGTGCATGGCATTCCAATTTTGTGTTATTTTTATTCCTGCGTTTTTAGAATCATGCGAATCGAATCGATGCACCTAAACTCCTTTTTTATATTTATATGCACGAAAAATGAGACAAGGGCCATAAGTAGCATACTAGTTTTTAATTAACTTCATATTATCTTACTTTTTGCGCAATGAACTTCATATTATGTTTGCATAGGGTGTAATCTTAATTTGATCATGCATTTAGGATTCATATGATTTTCCTACTCATGTGAATCAAACACCCAATTCCTCGGATTCTTATGTTTTTACAATTCTCTGTTTTGTACATGCAATCCTATCATATTTCTGTGTTTCTAAATCCTGCAAATAAAATAGGCTCTTAGACTTGCCCACTCATGAGCAAAGATTTTTATACACCCGATTAAGAAATTTTTTAGAACATGTTATGTTTTTGAACGGAGGGATGAAATAGCATTCTAGTAGCTAGCTAGGCGAACAGCTTGTGTGAAATTTAAGAAAGCTAGCTAGGCGAAGAGGAAGTCAGCTACTGGTCCACACCCATAGTATCGTCATGTTCTACTCCCTGATCTATGTGCCCCCCCCCCCCCCCCCCCCCGCCGGGGCGAGTAAAATCGCCGCCTGGGGGCGACCCGGCACTAAAATCGGCATGGAGGCTTTCGGGTTCCCAGCCGCCGGCCCCAGGGTTCTCCCCAGAAGCCGTTTAAAAAAAAAGAAATTCGGCTAAAGTTTGGCAAACTGGACATATATTCGGTTAAAGTTCGGCAAACTTGACAAATATTCGACATTACATAACAAAGTTTTTTTAAAAAGGCTGCAACTACAACTACGGGGCGACGAAGTCGCTGAGCACGGCGAAGTCGCCGCCATCCCAGCCGTCGTCCTTGTCGGCCTTCTTCTCCTTGACGCAACCGCCCCTGCTGGACCCCTGCCCGGCGTCGCCCTGGCGGACCGGTGGCCGCGGCGCGTCTTCGTCGCTGTCGTCGAGGACGACGATGCCTCCCTCGTCGCACCCATGGCGCCGAGCGGCGAACCTGTTGGATAACGTAGTAATTTCAAAAAATTTCCTACGCACACGCAATATCTAGCACAACGCGGTTGATGTAGTCGTACGTCTTCACGATCCGACTGATCAAGTACCGAACGCACGGCACCTCCGAGTTCTGCACACGTTCAACTCGATGACGTCCCTCGAACTCCTATCCAGCCGAGTGTTGAGGGAGAGTTTCGTCAGCACGATGGCGTGGTGACGATGATGATATTCTACCGACACAGGGCTTCGTCTAAGCACCGCTACGATATGATCGAGGTGGATTATGGTGGAGGGGGGCACCGCACACGGCTAAGAGATCAAGAGATCAATTGTTGTGTCTTTGGGGTGCCCCCTGCCCCCGTATATAAAGGAGTGGAGGAGGGGGAGGGCCGGCCCTCTCTATGGCGCGCCCTAGGGGAGTGCTACTCCCACCGGGAGTAGGATTCCCCCTTTCCTAGTAGAACTAGGAGCCCTTCCAAGTAGTAGGAGTAGGAGGGAAGGAAAGGGAAGGGAAAAATAGAAGGAAGGAAGGGGGCGCCCCCCTCCCTAGTCCAATTCGGACCAGCCCATGGGGAGGGGTGCGGCCACCCTATGAGGCCTTTCCCTCCTTTCCCGTATGGCCCATTAAGGCCCAATACGAATTCCCGTAACTCCCCGCTACTCCCGAAAATACCCGAATCACTCGGAACCTTTCCGATGTCCGAATATAGTCGTCCAATATATCGATCTTTACGTCTCGACCATTTCGAGACTCCTCGTCATGTCGCCGATCTCATCAGGGACTCCGAACTCCTTCGGTACATCAAAACACATAAACTCATAATATAACCATCATCGAACATTAAGCGTGCGGACCCTACGGGTTCGAGAATTACGTAGACATGACCGAGACACGTCTCCGGTCAATAACCAATAGCGGAACCTGGATGCTCATATTGGCTCCTACATATTCTACGAAGATCTTTATCGGTCAAACCGCATAACAACATACATTGTTCCCGTTGTCATCGGTATGTTACTTGCCCGAGATTCGATCGTCGGTATCTCAATACCTAGTTCAATCTCGTTACCGGCAAGTCTCTTTACTCGTTCCGTAACACATCATCCCGCAACTAACTCATTAGTTGTAATGCTTGCAAGGCTTATAGTGATGTGCATTACCGAGTGGGCCCAGAGATACCTCTCCGACCATCGGAGTGACAAATCCTAATTTCAAAATACGCCAACCCAACAAGTACCTTCGGAGACACCTGTAGAGCACCTTTATAATCATCCAGTTACGTTGTGACGTTTGGTAGCACACAAAGTGTTCCTACGATAAACGGAAGTTGCATAATCTCATAGTCATAGGAACATGTATAAGTCATGAAGAAAGCAATAGCAACAAACTAAACGATCAAGTCCTATGCTAACGGAATGGGTCAAGTCAATCACATCATTCTCTAATGATGTGATCCCGTTAATCAAATGACAACTCATGTCTATGGCTAGGAAACTTAACCATCTTTGATTCAACAAGCTAGTCAAGTAGAGGCATACTAGTGACATACTGTTTGTCTATGTATTCACACATGTATTATGTTTCCGGTTAATACAATTCTAGCATGAATAATAAACATTTATCATGATATAAGGAAATAAATAATAACTTCATTATTGCCTCTAGGGCATATTTCCTTCAGTCTCCCACTTGCACTAGAGTCAATAATCTAGTTCACATCACCATGTGATTTAACATCAATAGTTCACATCACCATGTGATTAACACCCATAGTTCACATCGTCATGTGACCAACACTCAAAGGGTTTACTAGAGTCAATAATCTAGTTCACATCGCTATGTGATCAATACCCAAAGAGTACTAAGGTGTGATCATGTTTTGCTTGTGAGGGAAGTTTAGTCAACGGGTTTGCTACATTCAGATCCGTATGTATTTTGCAAATTTCTATGTCAACAATGCACTACACGGAGCTACTCTAGCTAATTGCTCCCACTTTCAATATGTATCCAGATTGAGACTTTGAGTCATCTGGATCAGTGTCAAAACTTGCATCGACGTAACCCTTTACGACGAACCTTTTGTCACCTCCATAATCGAGAAACATATCCTTATTCCACTAAGGATAATTTTGACCAATGTCCAGTGATCTACTCCTAGATCACTATTGTACTCCCTTGCCAAACTCAGGGCAGGGTATACAATAGGTCTGGTACACAGCATGGCATACTTTATAGAACCTATGGCTGAGGCATAGGGAATGACTTTCATTCTCTCTCTATCTTCTGCCATGGTCGGGTTTTGAGACTTACTCAACTTCACACCTTGTAACACAGGCAAGAACTCCTTCTTTGAATGTTCCATTTTGAACTACTTCAAAATCTTGTCAAGGTATGTACTCATTGAAAAACTTATCAAGCATCTTGATCTATCTCTATAGATCTTGATGCTCAATATGTAAGCAGCTTCACCGAGGTCTTTCTTTGAAAAACTCCTTTCTAACATTCCTTTATGCTTTGCAGAATAATTCTACATTATCTCTAATCAACAATATGTTATTCACATATACTTATCAGAAATGCTGTAGTGCTCCCACTCACTTTCTTGTAAATACAGGCTTCACCGCAAGTCTGTATAAAACTATATGCTTTGATCAACTTATCAAAGCGTATATTCCAACTCCGAGATGCTTGCACCAGTCCATAGATGGATCGCTGGAGCTTGCATATTTTGTTAGTACCTTTAGGATTGACAAAACCTTCTGGTTGCATCATATACAACTATTCTTTAATAATCCATTAAGGAATACAGTTTTGTTTATCCATTTGCCAGATTTCATAAAATGCGGCAATTGCTAACATGATTCGGACAGACTTAAGCATAGATACGAGTGAGAAACTCTCATCGTAGTCAACACCTTGAACTTGTCGAAAACCTTTTTGCGACAATTCTAGCTTTGTAGACAGTAACACTGCTATCAGCGTCCGTCTTCCTCTTGAAGATCCATTTAATCTCAATGGCCCGCCGATCAATGGGCAAGTCAATCAAAGTCCATACTTTGTTCTCATACATGGATCTAATCTCAGATTTCATGGCCTCAAGCCATTTTGCGGAATCTGGGCTCATCATAGCTTCCTCATAGTTCGTAGGCTCATCATGGTCAAGTAACATGACTTCCAGAACAGGATTACCGTACCACTCTAGTGCGGATCTCACTCTGGTTTACCTACGAGGTTCGGTAGCAACTTGATCTAAAGTTACATGATCATCATCATTAGCTTCCTCACTAATTGGTGTAGTAGTCACAGGAACATATTTCTGTGATGAACTACTTTCCAATAAGGGAGCAGGTACAATTACCTCATCAAGTTCTACTTTCCTCCCACGCACTTCTTTCAAGAGAAACTCCTTCTCTAGAAAGGATCCATTCTCAGCAACGAATATCTTGCCTTCGGATCTGTGATAGAAGGTGTACCCAACATTTTCTTTTGGGTATCCTATGAAGACCCACTTCTTCGATTTGGGTTTGAGCTTATTAGGTTGAAACTTTTTCACATAAGCATTGCAACCTCAAACTTTAAGAAACAACAGTTTAGGTTTCTTGCCAAACCATAGTTCATACGGTGTCGTCTCAACGGATTTAGATGATGCCTTATTTAACGTGAATGCAGTTGTCTCTAATGCATAACCCTAAAACGATAGTGGTAGATCGGTAAGGGACATCTTAGATCGCACCATATCTAATAAAGTACGGTTATGACGTTCGAACACACCATTACACTATGGTGTTCCAGGTGGCGTGAGTAGTGAAACTATTTCACATTGTTTTAACTGAAGGCCAAACTCTTAACTCAAATATTTTACCTCTGCGATCATATCGTAGAAACTTTTATTTTCTTGTTACGATGATTCTCCACTTCACTCTGAAATTCTTTGAACTTTTCAAGTGTTTCAGGCTTGTGTTTCACTAAGTAGATATACCCATATCTGCTCAAATCATCTGTGAAGGTCAGAAAATAACGATACTTGCCGTGAGCCTTAACACTCATCGGACCACATACATCAGTATGTATTATTTCCAATAAGTCAGTCGCTCGCTCCATTGTGCCGGAGAACGGAGTCTTAGTCATCTTGCCCATGAGGCATGGTTTGCAAGCATCAAGTGATTCATAATCAAGTGATTCCAAAAGTCCATCAGCATGGAGTTTCTTCATGCGCTTTACACCAATATGACCTAAACGGCAGTGCCACAAATAAGTTGCACTATCATTATTAACTTTGCATATTTTGGTTTCAATAATATGAATATGTGTATCACTACGATCGAGATCCAACGACCATTTTCATTGGGTGTGTAACCATATAATATTTTATTCATGTAAACAGAACAATAATTTATTCTCTTACTTAAATGAATAACCGTATTGCAATAAACACGATCAAATCATATTCATGCTCAACGCAAACACCAAATAACACTTATTTAGGTTCAACACTAATCCCGAAAGTATAGGGAGTGTGCGATGATGATCATATCAATCTTGGAACCACTTCCAGCACACATCGTCACTTCACCCTTAACTAGTCTCTGTTCATTCTGCAACTCCCGTTTCGAGTTACTACTCTTAGCAACTGAACCAGTATCAAATACCGAGGAGTTGCTACGAACACTAGTAAAATAAACATCAATAATCTGTATATAAAATATACCTTTGTTCACTTTGCCATCCTTCTTATCCACCAAATACTTGGGGCAGTTCCGCTTCCAATGACCAGTCCCTTTGCAGTAGAAGCACTTAGTCTCAGGCTTAGGACCAGACTTGGGCTTCTTCACTTAAGCAGCAACTTGCTTGCCGTTCTTCTTGAAGTTTCCCTTCTTCCCTTTGCCCTTTTCTTGAAACTAGTGGTCTTGTCTACCATCAACACTTGATATTTTTCTTGATTTCTACCTTCATTGATTTCAGCATTACGAAGAGCTTGGGAATCGTTTCCGTTATCCCTTGCATATCATAGTTCATCACGAAGTTCTACTAACTTGGTGATGGTGACTAGAGAATTCTGTCAATCACTATTTTATCTGGAAGATTAACTCCCACTTGATTCAAGCGATTGTAGTACCCAGACAATCTGAGCACATGCTCACTGCTTGAGCTATTCTCCTCCATCTTTTTAGCTATATAACTTGTTGGAGACTTCATATCTCTCAACTCGGGTATTTGCTTGAAATATTAACTTCAACTCCTGGAACATCTCATATGGTCCATGACATTCAAAACGTCTTTGAAGTCCCGATTCTAAGCCGTTAAGCATGGTGCACTAAACTATCAAGTAGTCATTATATTGAGCTAGCCAAACATTCATAACGTCTGCATCTACTCCTGCAATAGGTCTGTCACCTAGCGGTGCATCAAAAACATAATTCTTCTGTGCAGCAATGAGGATAATCCTCAGATCACGGATCCAATCCGCATCATTGCTATTAACATTTTTCAACATAATTTTTCTTTAGGAACACAATATACTGGGAGCAACATCGCGAGCTATTGATCTACAACATAGATATGCTAATACTACCAGGACTAAGTTCATGATAAATTAAAGTTCAATTAATCATATTACTAAGAACTCCCACTTAGACAGACATCCCTCTAATCTTCTAAGTGATCACGTGATCCATATCAACTAAACCATGTCCGATCATCACGTGAGATGGAGTAGTTTCAATGGTGAACATCACTATGTTGATCATATCTACTATATGATTCACGCTCGACCTTTCGGTCTCCGTGTTCCGAGGCCATATCTGTTATATGCTAGGCTCGTCAAGTTTAGCCTGAGTATTCCACGTGTGCAACTATTTTGCACCCTTGTATTTGAACGTAGAGCCTATCACACCTGATCTGTTGGGGAATGTAGTAATTTCAAAAAATTTCCTATGCACACGCAAGATCATGGTGATGCATAGCAACGAGAGGGGAGAGTGTTGTCTACGTACCCTCGTAGACCGTAAGCGGAAGCGTTATATCAACGCGGTTGATGTAGTCGTACGTCTTCACGATCCGACCGATCCAAGCACCGAAAGCACGAGACCTCCGAGTTCTGCACACGTTCGGCTCGGTGACGTCCTCGCCTTCTCGATCCAGCAAGAGGCGCGGAGTAGTAGATGAGTTCTAGCAGCACGACGGCATGGGGACGGTGTTGGTGAAGAACAATCTTCGCAGGGCTTCGCCTAAGCACTACGAAAACTATGACGGAGGATAAACTAGAGGGGACGGGGTTGCCGGCACACGGCTTGGTGTTTCTTGATCTATCTTTGGTGCTAGCCCTACTGTAAGTGCATCTAGTGCCACCCCTAGTTGGTTTTGGAGTATTGACGACAAACCTAGTTGAGGGACTAATGTGTTTGTGAGAATTGCAGGATAACACAGGTAGAAGTCCCTCATTGATTCAGTTTTCCTACCAGAGATGACCCGTAAAAATGTATGAAGACATTGAAGTCAAAGGTGGTATATGAAGATATTCACATTGAAGACTATGACAAGAGAAGACACCACATGAAGCCTATGGAGCTCGAAGACTTAGATCTTTCGTAGTTCTCTTTCTTCTGTGTTGAGTCATAGGAACCACCGTACTGTTAAGTGGGGTCCAAGAGAACCAGTCAGAATGACTGAAGTGATGCTTAAACAAAACCTATGTCTTCGAGTGAAGACTTTGAGAGCGAATCTTGTCCAGAGTCGGGCAAGTCAGCTTTGCTTGAAGCCCAAGTAAAGTTGCCGTGTGAGTTTAAAATCTGACCGTTGGAACACGTGTCAGTTCCTTAGTGACCCAGGGTCATTTCGGACAAATCAGGTCGGGTTGCCAAGTGGCTATAAATAGCCCACCCCCTACAACCATAAACGGTTGGCTGCTCAGATTCAGAGTACGACTTTTGTCGTTTGAGAGCAACCCACCTCGAAGCCTTTGAGAGAGAATTCCTTGCGAGGATAAAGCCCTAACCGCACAGAGCCAAAGAGAATTAGGCACCACTTAAGTCTTCTTGTCTGTGTGATCTGAAGACTTATTACACTTGAGGACTGTGCATCCTCCAGCCGGTTAGGCGTCGCGTTCTAAGCATCCAAGAGACATTGTGGATTGCCGGTGTATGAAGTCTGTGAAGGTTTGGGAGTCTACCTTGAAGACTTACCAGAGTGATTGGGCGAGGTCTGTGTGACCTTAGCTCAAGGGGAATACGGTGAGGACTAGGTGTCCTGAGCTACGTGTTCAGGACTGGGTGTCCGGGACTGTGTGTCCTAAGGTTTAAATACCTAGCCGCCCTAACCAGATGTACAGTTGTCACAGCAACTGGAACTGGCCCAACAAATCATTGTCTTCAGCGAGTCACTGGTTTCATCTTCCCTTCCCTTTACTTACTGTTACTCCTTGTGAAGTCATTGTATGTTCGCACTATCTTTTGTCTTCACTGAGTGACTGCGTGTTCTGTGTGGCTTCACAATATCTTCCTACCTGATCCTTTCTACATTGCTGCTATTAGTCATTGTGCTTTCACTCTATTGAATACTTGACTATGGCTTGCCTAGTGTAGTCTACCTTCCGCTGCAGGGTAATAGGTTTATTTCTATCGTTTGTCTTCATAACTTCCACGTTTTAAAGACTTTCATAAAAATCGCCTATTCACCCCCCCTCTAGTCGATATAACGAACTTTCACCTACCCCTCTATTTATATGTTGAGCCCTGGGGTCGAAACTTGGAATAAAAACCTCCTCAAAGTCGGTTTCACCCGAAAGGCAAGAGTCCTTCTCGGACTCCAGGGCTAGATGCCAGGGTTCCCGGCGTCTACCCCCTAGACGCCAGGGTTCCTGGCATCTAGCCTCTGGTCTCTGCAAAACTTCCTTTTGTACTTTCCAAAAGCCTCGTGGGCTTTACCCTTTGGCCTAGATAAAGTGTTCTCATGCCCAAACATTTCGGGAAACATCCGGAACCCCTTCCGGTGAATTCTGGAACCCTTCCGGAGATCAAACACTACTATCCACATATCAATCTTTACTTCTGGACCATTCCGGAGTTACTCGTCATATCTGCGATCTCATCCAAAACTCCGAACAACATTCGGTCACCAACATACATAACTCATAGTACTATATCGTCAATGAACGTTAAGCGTGCGGACCCTATAGGTTCGAGAACTATGTAGACATGACCGAGACACCTCTCTTGTCAATAGCCAATAGCGGGACCTGGATGCCCATATTGGCTCCTACATATTCTACGAAGATCTTTATCGGTCAGACCGCATAACAAAATACGTTGTTCCCTTTGTCATCGATATGTTACTTGCCCGAGATTCGATCATCGGTATCTCAATACCTAGTTCAATCTCGTTACCGGCAAGTCTCTTTACTCGTTCCGTAATACATCATCCCGCAACTAACTCATTAGTTGCAATGCTTGCAAGGCTTATAGTGATGTGCATTACCGAGTGGGCCTAGAGACACCTCTCCGACAATCGGAGTGACAAATCCTAATCTCGAAATACGCCAACCCAACAAGTACCTTTGGAGACACCTGTAGAGCTCCTTTATAATCACCCAGTTACGTTGTGACGTTTGGTGGCACACAAAGTGTTCCTCCGGTAAACGGGAGTTGCATAATCTCATAGTCATAGGAACATGTATAAGTCATGAAGAAAGCAATAGCAACAAACTAAACGATCAAGTGCTAAGCTAACGGAATGGGTCAAGTCAATCACATCATTGTCCTAATGATGTGACCCCGTTAATCAAATGACAACTCATGTCTATGGTTAGGAAACATAACCATCTTTGATCAACGAGCTAGTCAAGTAGAGGCATACTAGTGGCACTCTGTTTGTCTATGTATTCACACATGTATTATGTTTCCGGTTAATACAATTCTAGCATGAATAATAAACATTTATCATGAAATAAGGAAATAAATAATAACTTTATTATTGCCTCTAGGGCATATTTCCTTCAGTCTCCCACTTGCTAGAGTCAATAATCTAGATCACATCGCCATGTGATTTAACATCAATAGTTCACATCACCATGTGATTAACACCCATAGTTCACATCGTCATGTGACTAACACCCAAAGGGTTTACTAGAGTCAATAATCTAGTTCACATCGCTATGTGATTAAGACCCAAAGAGTACTAAGGTGTGATCATGTTTTGCTTGTGAGAGAAGTTTAGTCAACGGGTCTGCAACATTCAGATCCGTATGTATCTTGCAAATTTCTGTGTCAACAATGCTCTGCACGGAGCTACTCTAGCTAATTGGTCCCACTTTCAATATGTATCTAGATCAAGACTTAGAGTCATCCAGATCGGTGTCAAAGCTTGAATCGACGTAACTCTTTACGACGAACCTTTTGTCACCTCCATAATCGAGAAACATATCCTTATTCCACTAAGGATAATTTTGACCACTGTCCAGTGATCTACTCCTAGATCACTATTGTACTCCCTTGCCAAAAATAGTGTAGGGTATACAATAGATCTGGTACACAGCATGGCATACTTTATAGAACCTATGGCTGAGGCATAGGGAATGACTTTCATTCTTTTTCTATGTTCTGCCATGGTTGGGCTTTGAGTCTTACTCAGTTTCACACCTTGTAACACAGACAAGAACTCTTTATTTGACTGTTCCATTTTGAGCTACTTCAAAATCTTGTCAAGGTATGTACTCATGAAAAAAAACTTATCAAGCGTTTTGATCTATCTCCATAGATCTTGATGCTTAATATGTAAGCAGCTTCATCGAGGTTTTTCTTTGAAAAACTCCTTTCAAACACTCCTTTATGCTTTGCAGAATAATTCTACATTATTTCCGATCAACAATATGTCATTCACATATACTTATCAGAAATGCTGTAGTGCTCCCACTCACTTTCTTGTAAATACAGGCTTCACCGCAAGTCTGTATAAAACTATATGCTTTGATCAACTTATCAAAGCGTATATTCCAACTCCGAGATGCTTGCACCAGTCCATAGATGGACTGCTGGAGCTTGCATATTTTGTTAGCACCTTTAGGATTGACAAAACCTTCTGGTTGCATCATATACAACTCTTCTTTAATAAATCCATTAAAGAATGCAGTTTTGTTTATCCATTTGCCAGATTTCATAAAATGCGGCAATTGCTAACATGATTCGGACAGAGTTAAGCATCGATACGAGTGAGAAACTCTCATCGTAGTCAACACCTTGAACTTGTTGAAAACCTTTTTGCGACAATTCTAGCTTTGTAGATAGTAACACTACTATCAACGCCCGTCTTCCTCTTGAAGATCCATTTAATCTCAATGGATCGCCGATCAATGGGCAAGTCAATCAAAGTCCATACTTTGTTCTCATACATGGATCTCATCTCAGATTTCATGGCCTCAAGCCATTTCGCGGAATCTGGGCTCATCATCGCTTCCTTATAATTCGTAGGCTCGTCATGGTCAAGTAACATGACCTCCAGAACAGGATTACCGTACCACTCTGGTGCGGATCTCATTCTGGTTTACCTACGAGGTTCGGTAGCAACTTGATCTGAAGTTACATGATCATCATCATTAGCTTCCTCACTAATTGGTGTAGTAGTCACAGGAACATATTTCTGTGATGAACTACTTTCCAATAAGGGAGCAGGTACAGTTACCTCATCAAGTTCTACTTTCCTCCCACTCACTTCTTTCGAGAGAAACTCCTTCTCTAGAAAGGATCCATTCTCAGCAACAAATATCTTGCCTTCGGATCTGTGATAGAAGGTGTACCCAACAGTTACTTTTGGGTATGAAGATGCACTTCTCTGACTTGGGTTTGAGCTTATCAAGATGAGACTTTTTCACATAAGCATTGCAACCCCAAATTTTAAGAAATGACAGCTTAGGTTTCTCGCTAAACCATAGTTCATACGGCGTCGTCTCAACGGATTTAGATGGTGCCCTTTTTAATGTGAATGCAGCTGTCTTTAGTGCACAACCCCAAAACAATAGTGGTAAATCGGTAAGAGACATCATAGATTGCACTATATTAAATAAAGTACGGTTATGATGTTTGGACACACCATTACGTTGTGGTGTTCCAGGTGGCGTGAGTAGTGAAACTATTTCACATTGTTTTAACTGAAGGCCAAACTCGTAACTCAAATATTTTACTTCTGCGATCATATCGTAGAAACTTTTATTTTTGTTACGATGATTCTCCACTTCACTCTGAAATTCTTTGAACTTTTCAAATATTTCAGACTTGTGTTTCATCAAGTAGATATACTCATATCTGCTCAAATCATCTGTGAAGGTCAGAAAATAATGATACCTGTCGCGAGCCTCAATATTCATCGGACCACATACATCAGTATGTATGATTTCCAACAAATCTATTGCTCGCTCCATTGTTCTGGAGAACAGAGTTTTAGTCATCTTGCCCATGAGGCATGGTTCGCAAGCATCAACTGATTTCAGAATCAAGTGATTCCCAAAGCCCATCAACATGGATTTTCTTCATGCGTTTTACACCAATATGACCTAAACGGCAGTGCCACAAATAAGTCGCATTATCATTATTGACTTTGCATCTTTTGGCTTCAATATTATGAAAATGTGTATCACCACGATCGAGATCCAACAAACCATTTTCATTGGGTGTATGACCATAGAAGGTTTTATTCATGTAAACAGAACAACAATTATTCTCTAACTTACATGAATAACCGTATTGCAATAAACATGATCCAATCATATTTATGCTCAACGCAAACACCAAATAACATTTATTTAGGTTCAACACTAATCCCGAAAGTATAGGGAGTGTGCGATGATGATCATATCAATCTTGGAACCACTTCCAACACACATCGTCACTTCACCCTTAACTAGTCTCTGTTTATTTTGCAACTCCCATTTTGAGTTACTGCTCTTTAGCAACTGAACCAGTATCAAATACCAAGGGGTTTCTATAAACACTAGTAAAGTACACATCAATAACATGTATATCAAATATATCTTTTTTAACTTTGCCATCCTTCCTATCCACCAAATACTTGGGGTAGTTCCGCTTCTAGTGACCAGTCCCTTTGCAGTAGAAGCACTCAGTTTCAGGCTTAGGTCTATACTTGGGTTTCTTCACTTGAGCAGCAACTTGTTTGCCGTTCTTCTTGAAGTTCCCCTTCTTCCCTTTACCCTTTATCTTGAAACTAGTGGTCTTGTCAATCATCAACACTTGATGTTTTTCTTGATTTCTACCTTCGCCGATTTTTGCATCACGAAGAGCTTGGGAATTGTTTTCGTCATCCCTTGCATATTATAGTTCATCACGAAGTTCTACTAACTTGGTGATGGTGACTAGAGAATTCTGTCAATCACTATTTTATCTGGAAGATTAACTCCCACTTGATTCAAGCGATTGTAGTACCCAGACAATCTGAGCACATGCTCACTACTTGAGCTATTCTCCTCCATCTTTTTAGCTATATAACTTGTTGGAGACTTCATATCTCTCAACTCGGGTATTTACTTGAAATATTAACTTCAACTCCTGGAACATCTCATATGGTCCATGACATTCAAAACATCTTTGAAGTCCCGATTCTAAGCCGTTAAGCATGGTGCACTAAACTATCAAGTAGTCATTATATTGAGCTAGCCAAACATTCATAACGTCTGCATCTACTCCTGCAATAGGTCTGTCACCTAGCGGTGCATCAAAAACATAATTCTTCTGTGCAGAAATGAGGATAATCCTCAGATCATGGATCCAATCCGCATCATTGCTATTAACATTTTTCAACATAATTTTTCTTTAGGAACACAATAAACTGGGAGCAACATCGCGAGCTATTGATCTACAACATAGATATGCTAATACTACCAGGACTAAGTTCATGATAAATTAAAGTTCAATTAATCATATTACTTAAGAACTCCCACTTAGACAGACATCCCTCTAATCTTCTAAGTGATCACATGATCCAAATCAACTAAACCATAACCGATCATCACGTGAAATGGAGTAGCTTTTAATGGTGAACATCAATATGTTGATCATATCTACTATATGATTCATGCTCGACCTTTCGGTCTCAGTGTTCGGAGGCCATATCTGCATATGCTAGGCTCGTCAAGTTTAACCTGAGTATTCTGCGTGTGCAAAAACTGGCTTGCACCCGTTGTAGATGGACGTAGAGCTTATCACACCCGATCATCACGTGGTGTCTAGGCACGACGAACTTTGGCAACGGTGCATACTCAGGGAGAACACTTTTATCTTGAAATTTAGTGAGAGATCATCTTATAATTCTACCGTCAATCAAAGCAATATAAGATGAATAAAAGATAAACATCACATGCAATCAATATAAGTGATATGATATGGCCATCATCATCTTGTGCTTGTGATCTCCATCTTCGAAGCACCTTCATGATCACCATCGTCACCGGTGCGACACCTTGATCTCCATCGTAGCATCGTTGTCGTCTCGCCAATCTTATGCTTCCACGACTATCGCTACCTCTTAGTGATAAAGTAAAGCATTACAGGGCGATTGCATTGCATACAATAAAGCGACAACCATATGGGTCCTGCCAGTTGCCGATAACTCGGTTACAAAACATGATCATCTCATACAATAAAATTTAGCATCATGTCTTGACCATATCACATCACAACATGCCCTGCAAAAACAAGTTAGACGTCCTCTACTTTGTTGTCGCAAGTTTTACGTGGCTGCTACTAGGCTTAGCAAGAACCATTCTTACCTACGCATCAAAACCACAATGATAGTTCGTCAAGTTGGTGCTGTTTTAACCTTTGCAAGGACCGGGCGTAGCCACACTCGGTTCAACTAAAGTTGGAGAAACTGACACCCGCCAGCCACCTGTGTGCAAAGCACGTCGGTAGAACCAGTCTCACGTAAGCGTACGCGTAATGTCGGTCCGGGCCGCTTCATCCAACAATACCGCCGAACCAAAGTATGACATGCTGGTAAGCAGTATGACTTATATCGCCCACAACTCACTTGTGTTCTACTCGTGCATATGACATCTACGCGTAAAACCTAGGCTCGGATGCCACTGTTGGGGAACATAGTAATTTCAAAAAAATTCCTACGCACACGCAAGATCATGGTGTTGCATAGCAACGAGAGGGGAGAGTGTTGTCTACGTACCCTCGTAGACCGTAAGCGGAAGCGCTATTTCAAAGCGGTTGATGTAGTCGTACGTCTTCATGATCCGACCGATCCAAGCACCGAAAGCACGGCACCTCCGAGTTCTGCACACGTTCGGCTCGGCTAGTCAAGAGGGGTGAAGTAGTAGATGAGTTCCGGCAGCACGACGACATGGTGACGGTGTTGGTGAAGAACAATCTTCGCAGGGCTTCGCCTAAGCACTACGAAAACTATGACGGAGGATAAACTAGAGGGGACGGGGTTGCCGGCACACGGCTTGGTGTTTCTTGATCTATCTTTGGTGCTAGCCCTACCCCTCTATTTATATGTTGAGCCATGGGGTCGAAACTTGGAGTAAAAACCTCCTCAAAGTCGGTTTCACCCGAAAGGCAAGAGTCCTTCTCGGACTCCAGGGCTAGACGCCAGGGTTCCCGGCGTCTAGCCTCTGGTCTCCGCAAAACTTCCTTTTGCACTTTCCAAAAGCCTCGTGGGCTTTTTCCCTTTGGCCCAGATAAAGTGTTCTCGTGCCCAAACATTTCGGGAAACATCCGGAACCCTTCCGGAGATCAAACACTACTATCCACATATCAATCTTTACTTCCGGACCATTCCGGAGTTCCTCGTCATATCTGTGATCTCATCCAAAACTCCGAACAACATTCGGTCGCCAACATACATAACTCATAGTACTATATCGTCAACAAACGTTAAGCGTGTGGACCCTACGGGTTCGAGAACTATGTAGACATGACCGAGACACCTCTCTTGTCAATAACCAATAGCGGGACCTGGATGCCCATATTGGCTCCTACATACGAAGATCTTTATCGGTCAGACCGCATAACAACATACGTTGTTCCCTTTGTCATCGGTATGTTACTTGCCCGTGATTCGATCGTCGGTATCTCAATACCTAGTTCAATCTCGTTACCGGCAAGTCTCTTTACTCGTTCCGTAATACATCATCCCGCAACTAACTCATTAGTTGCAATGCTTGCAAGGCTTATAGTGATGTGCATTACCCAGTTACGTTGTGACGTTTGGTGGCACACAAAGTGTTCCTCCGGTAAACGGGAGTTGCATAATCTCATAGTCATAGGAACATGTATAAGTCATGAAGAAAGCAATAGCAACAAACTAAATGATCAAGTGCTAAGCTAACGGAATGGGTCTAGTTAATCACATCATTCTCCTAATGATGTGACCCCGTTAATCAAATGACAACTCATGTCTATGGTTAGGAAACATAACCATCTTTGATCAACGAGCTAGTCAAGTAGAGGCATACTAGTGGCACTCTGTTTGTCTATGTATTCACACATGTATTATGTTTCCGGTTAATACAATTCTAGCATAAATAATAAACATTTATCATGAAATGAGGAAATAAATAATAACTTTATTATTGCCTCTAGGGCATATTTCCTTCACGATCATCACGTGGTGTCTCAGCACGAAGAACTTTCGCAACTGTGCATACTCAGGAAGAACACTTATACCTTGATAATTTAGTGAGAGATTATCTTATAAAGCTAACGCCGAACTAAGCAAAATATGATGTATAAAAGATAAACATCACATGCAATCATAATATGTGACATGATATGGACATCATCATCTTGTGCCTTTGATCTCCATCTCCATAGCATCGTCATGATCTCCATCATCACCGGCATGACACCATGATCTCCATCATCTTGATCTATATCAATGTGTCGTCACATGGTTGTCTCGCCAAAAATTGCTCTTGCAACTATTGCTATCGCATAGCGATAAAGTAAAGCAATTATTTGGCGCTTGCATCTTATGCAATAGAGAGATAACCAAAAGGCTTTTGCCAGTTGCCGATATCTTCAACAAAACATGATCATCTCATACAACAACTTATATCTCATCACGTCTTGACCATATCACATCACAACATGCCCTGCAAAAACAAGTTAGATGTCCTCTACTTTGTTGTTGCAAGTTTTACGTGGCTGCTACGGGCTGAGCAAGAACCGTTATTACCTACGCATCAAAACCACAACGATAGTTTGTCAAGTTGGTGCCGTTTTAACCTTCGCAAGGACCGGGCGTAGCCACACTCGGTTCAACTAAAGTTGGAGAAACTGACACCCGCCAGCCACCTGTGTGCAAAGCATGTCGGTAGAACGAGTCTCGCGTAAGCGTATGCGTAATGTCGGTCCGGGCCGCTTCATCCAACAATACCGCCGAACCAAAGTGTGACATGCTGGTAAGCAGTATGACTTATATCGCCCACAACTCACTTGTGTTCTACTCGTGCATATTACATCAACGCATAAAACCTGGCTCTGATACCACTATTGGGTAACGTAGTAATTTCAAAAAAATTCCTACGCACACGCAAGATCATGGTGATGCATAGCAACGAGAGGGGAGAGTGTTGTCCACGTACTCTCGTAGACCGAAAGCGGAAGCGTTAGCACAACGCGGTTGATGTAGTCGTACGTCTTCACATCCGACCGATCAAGTACCGAACGCACGGCACCTCCGAGTTCTGCACACGTTCAACTCGATGACGTCCCTCGAACTCCGATCCAGCCAAGTGTTGAGGGAGAGCTTCGTCAGCACGACGGCGTGGTGACGATGATGATATTCTACCGACACAGGGCTTCGTCTAAGCACCGCTACGATATGATCGAGGTGGATTATGGTGGAGGGGGGCACCGCACACGGCTAAGAGATCAAGAGATCAATTGTTGTGTCTTTGGGGTGCCCCCTGCCCCCGTATATAAAGGAGTGGAGGAGGGGGAGGGCCGGCCCTGAGGGCCGGCCCTCTCTATGGCGCGCCTAGGGGAGTCCTACTCCCACCGGGAGTAGGATTCCCCCTTTCCTAGTAGAACTAGGAGCCCTTCCAAGTAGTAGGAGTAGGAGGGAAGGAAAGGGAAGGGAAAAATAGAAGGAAGGAAGGGGGTGCCCCCCTCCCTAGTCCAATTGGACCAGCTCCATGGGGAGGGGTGCGGCCCCTTGAGGCCTTTCTCTCCTCCCGTATGGCCCATTAAGGCCCAATACAATTCCCGTAACTCCCCCACCGAAAATACCGAATCACTCAGAACCTTTCCGATGTCCGATCCGATGTCCGAATATAGTCGTCCAATATATCGATCTTTACGTCTCGACCATTTCCAGACTCCTCGTCATTTCCCCGATCTCATCCAGGACTCCAAACTCCTTCGGTACATCAAAACACATAAACTCATAATATAACCTTCATCGAACATTAAGCGTGCGGATCCTACGGGTTCGAGAATTACGTAGACATGACCGAGGCACGTCTCCAGTCAATAACCAATAGCGGAACCTGGATGCTCATATTGGCTCCTACATATTCTATGAAGAACTTTATCGGTCAAACCGCATAACAACATACGTTGTTCCCTTTGTCATCGGTATGTTACTTGCCCGAGATTCGATCGTCGGTATCTCAATACCTAGTTCAATCTCGTTACCGGCAAGTCTCTTTACTCGTTCCGTAACACATCATCCCGTAACTAACTCATTAGTTGCAATGCTTGCAAGGCTTATAGTGATGTGCATTATCAAGTGGGCCCAGAGATACCTCTCCGACCATTGGAGTGACAAATCCTAATCTCGAAATACGCCAACCCAACTAGTACGTTCGGAGACACCTATAGAGCACCTTTATAATCACCCAGTTACGTTGTGACATTTGGTAGCACACAAAGTGTTCCTCCGGTAAACGGGAGTTGCATAATCTCATAGTCATAGAAACATGTATAAGTCATGAAGAAAGCAATAGCAACAAACTAAACGATCAAGTGCTATGCTAACGGAATGGGTCAAGTCAATCACATCATTCTCTAATGATGTGATCACGTTAATCAAATGACAACTCATGTCTATGGCTAGGAAACTTAACCATCTTTGATTCAACGAGCTAGTCAAGTAGAGGCATACTAGTGACATACTGTTTCTCTATGTATTCACACATGTATTATGTTTCCGGTTAATACAATTCTAGCATGAATAATAAAAATTTATCATGATATAAGGAAATAAATAAATAAATAAATAATAAACATTTATCAACGAGCTAGGGCATATTTCCTTCAGAACCGCTCGTAGGCGAGGCGCTGGCGCTCCAGCTCCGTCCGCACCCAGTCCTCACGCTCCCACTTCAAGGCCGCCGCGTCGTCGAGCTCCTCATTGACACCGCCGGTGAGCCCCGGCTCCGTCTTCGGTTTGATGTAGCAGGGAGGAGCCGGCGAGGAGGTGCGCCCGCCGCCTTCGTTGATGACGATGCCGGTGCTGCGGGTGCGCCGGTCGAGTGGCGTCTCCGCTGCGGGCTCGGCCTTGACGCCGAACACCACCGGCGAGCCGGTGGAGTGGGAAGAGGAGCGGGAGGAGGAGCGAGAGGAGGAAGACGAGGAGGAGCCGAACCTCCTGTGCATCCATTGTCCGATGCTCCGGCGAGGGATCAGGGCGGCGGCCGTGGCAGGGTATGCCAGCGGTGGGTCATTGCCATCCTCGAGGTACTCCAGCACCCTGTGGAGCGTGCGGCCGGGGGTGCCCCACCATAGGTGGCGCCCCTGTTGTTCTTCACGCCCCCACCACCGGCCCCACGTTGGTGGACGCCAGCCACTGCTCCTGCCGGTGCTGGAAGTATGCTGCCCACGACGCGTGGTTGTCGTCGGCGTACTGCGGGAGCGCGCGCTGCTCCTCCGTGAGCGACGCCCGCACGCGGCTAATCTCGGCGACGAAGATGTCGGGGCGCGCGTCGACGTCGGGCACCGGGGGAATGGGGACTCCACCGGCGCTGAGTCTCCACCCCGTCGGCCCGATGCGCATGTCCGATGGTGCCGGGATGTTCGCCTCGAAGAAGAGGTAGGCCTCCCACTCATGGAGCGAGCGGCGGCCTAAGCCGTTGGCCGCCGCCCCGTCGCCGGGGAACCGCTCGGCCATCGGTTGGGAAGAGAGTGGAGGGGAGGAACGTCGTCGGCGGCTGCGCACGGGGAGAGAGGCAGAGCTCGGCGGCGGCTGTGGGCGGATGTGGCCAGAGGCGAGGGGAGTCCTTTCTTTTATAGCCGCACGCCGTGTGTACACGTGGCGGGAGGGGAGGCGTCGCCGAGCTGCCCATGAAGTGCCGCCCTTGAGGCCTTGCCATTGATTCCCCGCGAGAAACTGAGGCGTTGTGAGGACGACGAGGCGAGTGTCGTTGACTCGGCGGCCCCTCAGCTCTTTCACGCCAAAATCGCTCGCCCCGGCGCCCTCGGGCGCCCCCAGCGCGCCGAGTTCGGCCTGAGTCTGCCGGCGCCAGTTTCGGTCCAAACCGACGAAAACGGGCTCCTGGGGACGCGACTGGGCTGATTTTTAGGCGCTAGCGCAGAAAAATCGCCTAGGAGGACCTATTGGGGGCGCGGCTGGAGATGCTCTTATCCATCCTTGTGTCATGTCATGCAAATGTACTTTCACCAACTACTCTAGCCTCTAGCCGATTAGGCCTCGCCCTCTCCTTGATTTTCACCGCGCCGTGCTGGCCATGCATGGACAATCAGACAGCCGAATGTGCGGAGGCCCAAGGCTATAGTCTCCGTTTCTCCAAAAAAGAAAAAGAAAAGAGCTGCTATAGTCTCCCCTCTAGGCGATTTTGCCGTTGGTTTGCTTTGCTTTCTCACAAGATCACAATACGCCTCCACTCTCTTCTGCGCAGCCTCTCCCATGCTCATTTCGCACGTCGCCGTCGCAGCGGACAAGGCTCCCCCAACCGCACCCACCGCCGCGGCCGCGGCTCGCCACATCACACCGCAACACCACGTACGCGCCGGCCGCCTCTATGTGTGCGTGACAATGCATATAGTAGCAAAGTGGCAATATACAATTGGGAAGAAGATGATGTAGGTGTACTGACTACTGATCGACGTGCCGTGGATTAGCGGGGTATGACTCTCTGTGTGTGTGTGTGTGTGCATACTGTATGCAGCCGTTGTTTAACCCCGCTAGCTGTTTTCACGCGTGCTTGAGACAAGGCTTAATACCACCGTGATTGTTGCGTTGATCGATCCAACTCGGCCCCTCCACGTACGGCAATCAGTGTAGGCAGAGAAGGCGAGCGATGGGGCAACTGCCGCTTCGAGGAGTCATGGAGCCCGGGTTTCATCGAAGGCGGTGGCTGTGGCCACTCCGATGAAGAAGCTGGGGGAGTCAGCAGGCCGGGGACGTCTAAGTCACCGGCGGAGTGCAGGACCCCCGATCCGGCGGCTAGTCTTTCGGCAAGGATGGGGGGATGGTTCTCCTAGACAAAGAGGCCGATGGTTTTGTTTTCGACGACCCTGATCTCTCTCTTCCTAAGGTAACAAAGTGGTCGGCTGTGGGAAAGGTATGTGCCTCGAAACCAATGAAGAAATCTGTCCTGGAGAGAACCTTGCCTCGAGCTTGGGGTTTGCATAAGGAGGCGAAATTCAGGGATATGGGATCCAACATCTTTGTTGTTCACTTTGGATGCGAGGGTGATTGGAAACATGTGTTGCAGAATGGGCCTTGGCAGTTTGATTTTTCTGTTCTAATCATGAAGGACTATGAAGGGGCGGTGAGGCCATCGGAGATGGTGTTTGACAAGATTGATATTTAGGTTCGTGTGAGTGATCTGCCACCTGACAAAAGAATGGAAAAATTCGGCAGAGCTCTTGGTAATTGGTTGGGAACTGCGGTGAGAGTGGACACGGACAATGATGGCATTGCCCGTGGCCAGCACCTTCGGGTAAGGACTGCGATCTCTGTTTTTGAGCCCCTTATCCGCTGTTTCAACTTGAAGAAGTCAAAGGAGGATACGGAAGGGACATGGTTTGACTTTCACTATGAGAAAATCCCTCATTTCTGTTTTGATTGTGGGAGGCTTGTGCACCTGGGTGGAATCTGTACCCCTCCCGAGGATGCATCTGTTCATTGGGGGGAGTGGCTTCGTGCTTCTCCAGGAAGGAACACTGCTGGAAAGGATGCCACGGTTGGAGGTGCTGCTAGTAGCAGTACCAGTCGTGCTAGCTCACATGGAGCCGAAGGATATGGCGCTAGGAAGGAGTTCCCACGGTCAAAGGAAGTGCCTACAAAAAGAAATTTGTCTACGGATTTCTCCTCGTCTGCTGCTACCCGCACTGGTGGGAGTCACGGACAGGTTGGGGAGGGTGTTTCTGCACCCAGAATTGGTGATGACCGTGGGGCTTATGCTCGGGGAACTGACCTCAGGCAGAGTCTTGATCAGAAGAAGGAGAGGGACTGTAAGTGCATCTAGTGCCACCCCTAGTTGGTTTTGCAGTATTGACGGCAAACCTAGTTGAGGGACTAATGTGTTCGTGAGAATTGCAAGATAACACAGGTAGAAGTCCCTCATTGATTCGGTTTTTCTACCAGAGATGACCCCCAAAAATGTATGAAGACATTGAAGTCAAAGGTGGTATATGAAGATATTCACTTTGAAGACTATGACAAAAGAAGACACGTTATGAAGCCTATGGAGCTCGAAGACTTAGATCTTTCGTAGTTCTTTTTCTTGTGTGTTGAGTCATAGGAACCACCGTACTGTTAAGTGGGGTCCAGGAGAACCAGTCAGAATGACTGAAGTGATGCCTAAACCAAAACCTATGTCTTCGAGTGAAGACAATGAGAGCGAATCTTGTCCAGAGCCGGACAAGTCAGCTTTGCTTGTAGCCCAAGTAAAGTTGCCATGAGAGTTTGAAATCTGACTGTTGCGACACGTGTCAGTTCCTTAGTGACCCAGGGTCATTTCGGACAAATCAGGTCGGGTTGCCAAGTGGCTATAAATAGCCCACCCCCTACAACCATAAATGGTCGGCTGCTCAGATTTAAGTGCACGGCTTTTGTCGTTTTAGAGCAACCCACCTCGAAGCCTTTGAGAGAAAATTCCTAGTGAGGAGAAAAACCCTAACCACCCAGAGCCAGAGAACATTGGGCATCACTTAAGTCTTCTTGTCTGTGTGATCTGAAGACTTATTACACTTGAGGACTGTGAATCCTCCAGACGGTTAGGCGTCGCATTCAGAGCATCCAAGAGACATTGTGGATTGCCAGTGAATGAAGTCTGTGAAGGTTTGGGAGTCTACCTTGAAGACTTACCAGAGTGATTGGGCGAGGACTATGTGACCTTAGCTCAAGGAGAATACGGTGAGGACTTGGTGTCCTGAGCTGCGTGTTCAGGACTGGGTGTCCGGGACTGTGTGTCCTAAGGTTTAAATACCTAGCCGCTCCAACCAGACGTACAGTTGTCACAGAAATGGGAACTGGTCCAACACATCATTGTCTTCAACGAGTCACGGGTTTCATCTTCACTCCCTTTTTCCTTACTGTTACTCATTGTGAAGCCATTGCATGCTTGCTCTATCTTTTGTCTTCACAACGTGAATGTATGATCTGTTTGGCTTCATAACTTCTTTCCACCTGATCCTTATTACACTTCAGCTGTTTGTCATTGCGCTTTCACTTTATTGAATACTTGACTATGGCTGGCCTAGTGTAATCTAACTTCCACTGCATAGTAATAGGCATAATCTTCGCTGTTTGTCTTCATAACTCCCATGTTTTGAAGACTTTCATAAAAATCGCCTATTCACCCCCCCTCTAGTCGATATACCGCACTTTCAATTGGTATCAGAGCAAGGTGCTCCCTTGTTCTGTGTGATTCAGTTTAACCACCTGGAGTTTTAGCTATGTCGACTGCAGGGATAATCAAAGTCTCCGCTGCGTGCCCCGTCTTCGATGGAACTGAATATCCCTACTGGAAGAATAAGATGCGCATGCATCTTGAAGCCATTGACGTCGACCTATGGTATGTCGTCGAGAACGGCGTTCCCAAGGCTGGAGAAGGTGTCACTGCTGCTGATGTCAAGAAGTTCACTCAACTGGACTCTACTGAAAAAAATATCATCTGTGGTCATCTGACAAAAGGACAGTATGGCCGTGTGAGTGCCTTGAAGACATCCAAGCTGGTATGGGACTGGCTCTCCAAGGTCAATGAAGGCGTCTCAACCCAGAGAGATCAAAGAATCAGTGTTCTTCGCAACTTCTTCAACCGCTTCAAGCGAAATGACAATGAGAATGTCCAGCACACATTTGACCGGCTCACTGACATCACAAATGAGCTTCAAGCCCTCGGCGCCACTGAGATCACCAAACATGAAGTCGTCAAGACGCTGCTGAGATCACTTGATAGTTCGTTTGACATCCTAGCCCTGATGATTCAAGAACGTCCTGATTTCAAGACACTCGATCCGTCTGACATACTTGAGAGGCTCAACACACATGAGTTTCAGCTTTTTGAGAAAAGAGATATCTACGGTCCAAACTATGGGCGAACTCGTGCCTTGAAGGGAAAAGCTGTTTCCTCATCTGAAGAAGAATCTGACAGCAGTTCTGATGATCCTGAAGACATTGGAAGGGAACTTGCAATGCTAGTGAAGAAGTTCCAAAAATTCACCAAGAAGAAAGGCTTCAGAAAATCTTCACGATCAAGCTCAAGGAATGATGAAGCTTCTGCTCATGACTACAAGAAGAAAACATGTCACAAGTGCAAGAAAACTGGACACTTCATCTCTGAGTGTCCACAGTGGGACAATGAGAACAGAAGGAAGAAGAAGAGCAAGGAATATGATTCTGACGACAAGAAGAAGAAGAAATACTCAAAGTCTTCTTCCAAGTCTTCCTCAAAGTCTTCATCACACAAGAAGAGCTCATCTGGCAAGGCACGTGCATTTGTTGGCAAGGAAATGGATTCAGAGGAGGAGTCCGCTTCTGAGGAGGCAGAGGTGGAATCTGAGGAGGAGTCTGAGTCTGGCATTGCGAGTCTGGCTACAGCATACGTCGCCAAGTCCATCTTCAACACTGAAGACAATGACTTCATCACCGACACTGATGCAAATGAGAAGAACGATTCCACTCCTACCTACTGCTTCATGGCACGCGGTGCCAAGGTAAACACACGCACTACTCGCTATCAAACATCTAGTGACGATGACTCTGACTGTGATTCAAAACCCAGCTACAAAACACTTGCTAAAATTGCAACTGAACAACAGAAAGCTATGGAACATATTCAAAAACTGTTAGACAGAAGCGATGATCTGTTGGGTGCTGAAATGACTCAATCTGAATCCTTAATTGAAGACATAAAAAATCTTCACGTTAAGTATCAGGAACTTGAAGATCGTCTTGATACTCTCTCAACAACTCATGAAAAGCTTTCCTATGATTATCTTCAAAGGAAGCAAGAACTTGAGAAGTTGAGAGCGGCTCATGAAGATCTTCAAAAGGAAAACGAGTCACTTCGCGCCGAACAGATCAGTTCCGCTCAAGAAGGATTTGAACCACCATGTCTTAAATGCATTGAGCGTGATAATGCTACTTCTGTTGCTGAATGTTCCACTGCTACTGCTGTTGCAATATCTTCAACTGTTGATGTGGTAACTAACCCCTCTGCTGAGGATACCACTTCTATTGCTGATGAGAATGCTAGGTTGAAGACATTGCTTGAAACAGGGATGTACAAAAGTCTTAAAGGACATCAGACATTATGTGATGTCCTCAAGAAGCAGATTCTGAATCGAAACCCTAGGAAAGAGGGTGTTGGGTTCGCAAGGAAAATAAATGCAGATGGCTCTTACTGGAAACCTGAGCAGTACCACAAAACCACATGGGTTGCTGCAAAGGAACTTTCAGCAGATCCATCCAATTTATCTGGCTTCACTTGTGCTAACCCCATTATCATTGATGAATCCTTTGATGCAAACTATAAACTGTTTAAGAATCAGAATGGTGAAGTGTTTGCCAGGTACATTGGTACTAACTGCAGGAATGGACCGCCTATGAAGAAGATCTGGGTTCCGAAAAAGCGTCTGGAAAATCTTCCTGTGAATGTCTTCATGACACCTCACTTGAAGAAGATAAACCTCAGACCAAAGGCTTCATACGGTCCACAGGCTTCATACAGACAGAGGACTCACCTGAGTCACACTAACGCAAATGTTTTGCAGGGAAACCATACTCAGGCATATGAATATGAGAGCGGTTCATTGAACCGTCATGTTCATATGACCAAAAATTATTCTGCTTATTCCTATGAGTATTATTGTCCACCTGCAAGACTGTTTGCTAAGGCTTCAAAGCCAAAATTCTCAGATGCTGCACTTAGACTTATTGCTTCTAAGCCACCCTTGAAGATGTGGGTGGTTAAGAAAGCTTAACTCTCTTTTGTAGGGAAAGGTCTCCAGCAGAAAAACAAAATCTTCTGACGCTATTGCTGGGGACCTTAAAAGTCTTGTAGGGCGCAAGATAAAATGCCCGAATGGCATCGTTATGTACTTCGTTCCTGAATCGCATGCTACTCTCCCTATTAGTCCTAATCTGGATCTAAGTTTTCATAACCCACTGGTTCGTCAAATGTTTTTGCTTCGCAATTCTCTTCGTGAAGCCTATCCCCCTAACTGCACTGTAGGGTACGACACCAGCGACTTCAAAGTCTTCAGAATGGATTATTAACAGTGGGTGTACAAATCACATGACTGGCAAAAGAAGCCTTCTTATGGACTCAACCTTACGTCCATCCGACAAAAGCCACATCACATTTGCTGACACTGGTAAAAGTAAGGTATTGGGTCTAGGTAGACTTGCAATCTCAAAGGATCAACACATGGATAAAGTCATGCTTGTTGAATCCCTTGGCTTCAACTTAATGTCTGTCTCAATGCTTTGCGATTTGAACATGATCGTAATGTTTGGAAAATATCATTGCCTAGTACTAATGGAATCTGACAAGTCTCTAGTGTTTGAAGGGTATCGGAAAGATGATTTTTATGTGGTAGATTTCTCAGCAGGGCCACAACTTGCAGTATGTCTTCTTGCAAAAGCTTCAGAATGCTGGCTTTGGCATCGGAGGCTTGGGCATGCTGGCATGAGGAACCTCCACACCCTTGCGAAGAAGAAGCATGTCATAGGCATCGAGGGCGTCAAGTTCAAGAAAGATCATTTATGCGGTGCCTGTGAAGCAGGGAAGATGACGAGGGCAAAACATCCTTCGAAGACAATCATGACTACTACACAACCCTTCGAACTGCTCCACATGGATCTTTTCGGTCCCACTCACTACTCAACTTTTACTACTACTGCTTGCCTCTATGGCTTTGTCATTGTTGATGATTACTATAGATATACTTGGGTGCACATAATCCTTTACAAGACTGAAGTGCAGGATGTCTTCAGACGCTTCGCCAATCGAGCTATGAACAATTTTGGCGCCAAGATAAAGCACATCAGAAGTGACAATGGCACTGAATTCAAGAACACTGGACTTGATACATATCTTGATACCTTGGGCATCACACATGAATTCTCAGCTCCGTACACGCCACAGCAGAATGGCGTCGTCGAACGCAAGAACAGAACACTCATTGAGATGGCCAGAACGATGCTAGATGAATACAAGACTCCAAGAAAATTCTGGACTGAAGCCATTGATACTGCATGTCATACAATCAATCGTGTTTATCTTCACAAGCTTCTGAACAAGACATCCTATGAACTCCTAACTGGCAAGAAGCCAAATGTCAGTTACTTCAGAGTATTTGGCTAAAGGTGCTGGATCAAGGACCCACACCACACCTCAATGTTTGCACCAAAAGCACATGAGGGCTTTATGCTTGGATATGGAAAGGATTCGCACTCCTACAGAGTCTTCAACCTCTTTCATTACAAAGTTGTTGAAACAGTGGATGTGTGGTTCGATGAGACAAATGGTTCACAAAGAGAGCAACTGCCAAATGTGCTAGATGAAGTTCCAGCTAGTGAACCAATCAAGCTAATGGGAACTGGAGAGATTATACCTTCTGAAGCTCATCCTGAAGAAGAACTTATCATCTCAGCACCTGATCAACATGAAGACAATGCTCAGCCTGAAGATATTCCTCCCAACAACAACACAGATCAGCAAGAGCAAAGTCTTTGCCCTGTACATCCTCGTGTTGCCAATGAAGTGCAGATTGACAGAATAATTGACAGCATGAATGCACCTGGTCCACTCACTCGTTCAAGGGCAACTCAGCTAGCAAATTTCTGTGGGCACTTCGCATTCGTATCAATATCGGAACCCAAGAAAGTTGAAGAAGCCTTCATGGAACCTGAATGGATTCAAGTTATGCAAGAAGAGCTTCAACAGTTTGAGCTGAATAATGTATGGGAACTGGTTAAGCATCCTGATCCACGGAAGCACAACATAATAGGCACCAAATGGATATACCGCAACAAACAAGATGAGCATGGTCAAGTTGTCAGAAACAAAGCTCGTCTCATTGCTCAAGGATATACTCAAGTGGAGGGCATTGACTTCGATGAAACATTTGCTCCTGTGGCTAGGCTTGAAGCCATACGCATACTGCTGGCCTATGCAAATCATCATAACATACTTCTATATCAAATGGATATGAAAAGTGCCTTTCTCAATGGCAAGATTGAAGAAGAAGTGTATGTTGCACAACCACCTGGCTTTGAAAATCCAAAACATCCTGACATGGTATACAAGCTCAACAAGGCACTGTATGGCCTCAAACAAGCCCCTGGGGCCTGGTATGACACACTCAAATACTTCCTGAAGAGCAAAGGCTTCATACCTGGTTCCCTGGATCCCACTCTTTTCACGAAGACATATGATGGTGAACTGTTTGTGTGCCAAATATATGTGGATGACATTATCTTCAGCTGCACCAATCAGAAGTACAGTGAAGAGTTTGGATATATGATGCAAGAGCAATATCAGATGTCCATGATGGGGGAGCTGAAGTTCTTCCTTGGTCTTCAAATACGACAACAACGCAATGGCATCTTCATATCTCAAGAGAAGTATCTCAAAGATTGCCTGAAGAAGTTCGGTATGCAAGACTGCAAAGGCTTCACAACACCAATGCCAGCCAAACATCATCTAGGTCCTGACGACAATGGTAAAGAGTTCGATCAAAAGGTATATCGCTCCATGATTGGTTCTTTGCTTTATATATGTGCATCTAGGCCAGATATTATGCTTAGTGTTTGCATGTGTGCTCGATTTCAAGCGGCACCAAAGGAGTCGCATCACTTAGATGTGAAGCGAATTCTTTGATATTTGGCTCACACCCCAACTCTAGGATTATGGTATCCAAAGGGCTCAGAGTTTGATTTGGTTGGATTTTCGGATGCTGATTATGCTGGTGACAAAGTTTATCGCAAGTCTACATCAGGCACATGTCACTTTCTGGGACGATCACTTGTATGTTGGTCTTCAAAGAAGCAGAACTGTGTATCTCTCTCCACTGCTGAATCTGAATACATTGCTGCTGGATCTTGCTGCGCTCAGCTTCTGTGGATGAAGCAAACACTCAAGGACTATGGCATTCATCTGAAGCAAGTGCCACTTTACTGCGACAACGAAAGCACCATCAAGATTGCCAACAACCCAGTTCAACACTCGAAGACAAAGCACATTGAAATTCGTCATCACTTTCTCAGAGATCATGTTGTGAAGGAAGACATTGATATCATACACGTCAACACTCAAGAGCAATTGGCAGATATCTTCACCAAGCCCTTGGATGAGAAGAGATTTTGCAAGTTACGGTGTGAGCTAAATATCCTGGAATCCTCAAATGTCCTGTGATCAGGCACACATCCTAACACTTATGCATATTGATGACTTAGATGCGCAACACACAAAGTAAAGTATATCTTCAATCAATGAAGACATACATTCTAAGTGTGAATACATTAATGTGGAATTTGATCTCGGAGCGCCACGATAATTGTGCGCCGTGTCTGGGTCTAATACTTCCTATACGGTGGGTAATGCCACCACCAAACGTTCTATTTTGAAGTGTGTCACTCATGGCGTTACCTTGCAATATCTTCACATTTGGTTTGGCTTCGAACTCAACATGTCTTCATGATTATCTTCACTATGTTGATTATATAGATATATACATACTAGTGTTCTGTCCTCTACAACATTCACTTATAGCTATGTCTTCTTGGTTGAATCTTTTGAACTAAGTGAATGTGATCGGACCCCAATCTCTCTATGCTTTCTATCTCAAATTCTATCTCTCCAAGTCATGTGCATTCTATTGAAACTGTCGAATGTCTTCACTGCGTCCTTGTCAGCAGAAGATAAAGAGACAACCATAAAGTCTGTTTTCAATGCTCATTCCTCCACATAAAATCCAGAGAAGCAGGAACGACCGCCCGACAATCCAGGCGTGCGTGGGACGTGGAACAAACCCAAAACTTCTGCAAACTGGCCACACGTTCCTCAGATGCGAATCGCCAGGGTCACCTGTGTAATAGCACAGTGCCGCCCCTGAGCCTATAAATTCACACTTACCGCGGTCATTATCTCCTTCTTCCACCCTCGCACGAACCCTAGCGCCGCCGCTAGCACTCGACGACGCCGGCGACGAAGCGCTTCGCTGCCGCAACTTCTCCGACGCCGTCTTCACGCCGATCGCGGACATCGTCCTCTCCGCTGTCACCGTAGTTGTCTTCCGTCGCCAAGTTAGGGCACGAAGGATTGAACTGCTCGACATCAACTCCCACTTCCGTCTAGCAGTTCCAAGTGTGGTAAATAAAACTCCTTTTTACAGCCCCTTTTGATCTCATGGTTCTATCACTTTCTAGCATAAGAAGTTTATCTTCACACAAGTTAGATCTCTCAATCTGCATCTCATAACATGCCTAGTATATTCACTTGTGCTTCATGAAGTAGTTAGATTCCTCACTTGTACTGATCTGTGGGTTCGTACAAATCTGGAACCAACTTCTTATCTATGAGTGAATGTCTTCGCACGATGAGGTCAATGTCTTCTAAACTGATTAATCTTCAAAACCTTCTGAGAATGCATATGACCTCTTCCCCTTCCCTCGCACCTTAATGCTGTCACAGGTACATGTCCATGGGAGAATCCTTCGGTTCTCATAGTCTGCATTCATTTGCAGAATTCCTACAGCATCACATAAACTCTCATGAAGCCAGTTCCTGTTAGTCCAGCAAAAGAAAGCCTTTGAAGCCTTTGAAAGTTTTGAAGCCTTTCAAGTTAAAGTTTATGGCTTCAGAAGCAGCAACAAGGAAGGGGGGCAGACAGAGACGTGAAGGAACTTCCAAAGATCTGCCTGAAGACCTGGCAGAAATGTATAAAACAGATCCTGAAGAGAACTATGGGCAGCGCAAGACTCGAATCCAATGGATTCGACGCTATTGGGCAGAACAATGGTTCAAATACCGCTTCGTCACCCAGGAGTATGCTGAGAAAATTGCCATCAGGAGACCATGGGGGGACATCCGTTTCAAGAATCTCATACCCAGGACCAGAGATGAAGCCATTGCTCAAGGCTTATACCCATGCATGGTCCAAGGACCACAGCCTGATGATGCACATCCGTCGTCACTACTCTGGTGTCATGACGACAATCTGTTCAAGCGCAACTTCCAGTTTGCTCAACAATCAGCGAAGCTAAACAAGAAGAAATTTGGGTTAGACTTCAACCCTGGTCCCTCCGCACCAAGGGCAGATGGCACACGCGACGCCGAACCCAATATCATTGGTCCGTTTGCCAACCTTGAAGGCCTCATCACCCACATCCTAGTCCAAGGGACTGCCGTGAATGACCCTCCAGCTAACTCTGAGTCTGATGGAGCTCCTGCTGTACCGAAGCCAAAGCCATCAAAGAAGCCAAAAGCTTTAAAGCCGGCCCCTTCCTCAAAAATCTCAAGGGCGAAGCCATTGGCAACTGCACCTCCTGAAGACAGTGTGCAGTCTGAAGACGTATCCCGCGTCTCCAAGCCCCAGAAGGCCAAAGTGCCTCAGCCACACACCGGCAAAGAGCTCACAGCTGCTGCCATCCTGCGCAGCGAAGCAATAGATCTGTCAAGTGATGAAGATCTTGGAGATGACGCTCTAGAGCAGCTCATCAAGAGCAAAGAAGAAGCTGAAATCTTCAACAATTTGCCTCTCTTTGATGTCGCCATCATCCACAATTTCATCGATGAATGGTTTGCCTCACCAGACATCAGCTTCGAAGATCTGCAGCTGCCCGTTGGCCTCAGCGTCGCTTTCCAAGGCGCTATTGCTTCAGAACTTGCTATTGCACAACGCATAGTTGAACTGAAGCAGAAATTTGATCATGAAAAGGCTTAGTTCAAGAAGCATATGGCCAAGCTCAGCGTGCAAGAAGTGAAGAGCTTCAAGGCCATGCTGCATGAGCTCAAAGAAAATTTTCTGAAGAAGCATGCAGAAGCTCAGGGCTCACGTGAGCGGATGAAGTCTCTGGCGGAAAGATGTGTACAAGCCTACAATGAGGCTGAAAAGCGCAAGGAACTTGGGCGTCCAGGCATTGACCCCAAGTTGGCCGCGAAGAAGAAGAAGAAGCATGCTATGGCTGAACCAGAGGCACCTAGGCAAGAAGCGGTTCCAATTGTCTTCCCAACTGCAACGACTGGCTCGAAGCCAAAGAGCCGGTCAACAGCTTCAGAGCTTAAGAAGACAAGAACTGCTGAGGCTGAAGCAAGAAAGAGGAAAAGCTCTGAAGCCTCTCCTATTGCCCCCAGCAAGAAGAAGAGAAAGATCAAGAAATCTCGGGCTGCTCCCACAGAGCCCTTGATAGTTGAACCTATTGCTATGGTGCACCCAAACGCAGAACGTCAACTGACGGTTCATGAGCCTGCTTCCACAGAGGCTCCTGAAGCTGAAGACATACCAGCAGCCGTCCCCATTGCTGCTGAAGACATTGGTCATCAGGACAATGTACAAGATGATGCAGCCCTTCCTCAGAATGAACAAAGCGAACTCATCAGCATTGGTCGTCCTCTGACGCCAATTGCACAAGATGCGTCATGGGCGGATCGCCCTCAAGAGGAAGAAGACTTTGAGGCCCAGCCCACTCCAACCCCACAAGCGTCGTCTGCGTTCCGCAGGCTTCGCAAAGGTCCAAGGCCTCAAGTCCAAGCTGAAGACATTCCGGCTGCATCAGCCGAAGAAGAAACACCACAAGAGCCCACTCCAATGCTCCATCAAGAAGCAGTTCTCCAGGAGAACGTGCTTGTGACTGACCCTCCAGCTAGTCAAGCGGAGGAGGAAAATGTTGAGGCCGCCACAACAAATACTGAAGCAAATGTGGAGCCCTCCCCACCAAAAGCTTCAGCAGACAGCGAAGCTACTAAACCAGACACTTCTGTTCCTGAGTCTGCTGCAGGTCCACAATTTGATTACCATGTTGAGCACAGGCCTCATGTCCAGAAGCCAGTCCCAAGGCTGCCAAGGTTCCCAGGTCCTGCATCAGCACCTGGCTCATTTGACATCAATAGCTTCAAGGTAGACAATACATTTTTCAACAGCTCCAAGAACCCCTATTCAAGGGCAAGGATTTCATCAGATAGGTTCTGGAGCTATCCTCAGCGCAGCTACTATTCATGCATCCTATACAACCAAGGTCGCATCTTCCCTCACAAGCGCCTTGATGCTGAAGCCATTGCTGGTCTGCCCTATCTAGAGGAAGCTTTGGATTGCTTTAAGCAAGTGGGTCTGCTGCAGTTTGTCAATGATGAAGAGCACTGGAATGAAGAGCTTCTGCTTCAGTTCTATGCCACCCTCCACATTAAAGGATACAACAGAGATCCAAAGACTTGGGTCCTGGAGTGGATGACCGGCAATGTCCATCATGAAGCCAATGCATTCGATATCATTGAGCTCACCGGCCTGCCCACTCCTGGCGAATTCTTCGAGGAAGGCTGTCAACTACATGCTGAAGCTATTGAGATCATATTCCAGCGGCCTGAACCCAATATGAGTCAGATGCTCTCAATGATGAAGCCATTGCCCCATGACGCACCCTATCCAACTGAGTTCTTCGTTGAAGACCTTGAGTACCTGCCCAGGACCATATATCACATCATCCGGCGGACTCTCTGGCCCATTAAGGGGCACTCTCCAAATGCAAAGATTGAGGGTGCAATGAAGACTATGATATTCTGCATCCTTCATGGCAAGTGCTTCAACACACAGGATTTCTTCATACGCCAGCTTGCAGCGTCCGGCTCAGACTTATTTGGTTTGAAGTTCTATGCTCCCTGGGTGATGAGGCTGATCAAACTGCACTCTGCGATCTCGTATCAGCCCTCAGCCCGAAACCATCGAATCTTCTTGCCAGATGTGGATACCTCTGCTGAAGCTATATATCCAGAGCCTGCCAAGCAACCATTGAGTCTTCAGAATGCAGAACACCAGAGCTTCACTCAAAATGATGAAGGTGTTGAAGCCATCTCCAGGGTGTATCCTTTGGCTGGCACTACACGTGCGCCACACCCTGCTTCAACTAAAGCCACTGATAGTGCACCTGCTTCAAGACCCAAGAAGCGCACTCGTGTTCTCACTGACCGAGAGCTTCTTGTGGCCCTTCATCATAAACAAGATAGGTATCACGACTGGCTAAAGCGTCAGATGAAAAGCCTCTTGGTGGATGTTAATCATCTTCGAAATCTTGCCACCAAGAATGCCTTCGTCACTCATGAAACCTGTCATCGTACATGGAAAGGGCTCTCAATGATATGTACTGAAGCTGAACTTGAAGAGGATGGCTTCACAGAGCGCTTCAAGTTTGACACCACACCTCCTAGAAGGGCTGTGATGCGCAACACACCATCACTTGAAGACTCTGAGTTTTCTTCATCTGCTGCCACAATCACTGCCAGAATCATCGATGAAGAAGACGACGCTACATCACCGCCACCTGCTTCAGCACCTCCAAGCTCCTCTGCACCGCCAAACACCTCCAACGACCCTGCTGCTCCTGGGAACGAGTAGACACTCTATGTCTTCAAACCTTTTTGATCCTTGCTGACAAAAGGGGGAGAAGCATATGGGTTGATAGTCTTCAAGCGGGTCCATATGGGCGGATGCTTTAAGTTTTGCTATATTTTTGCTTCATGCTTACAACTCTCGTTTTTTGCTTCATTTGGTTCTTATGAGTTGTAACACTTAAACCAGATGGTCGTCTGCTACTTGTTTGCCACCCTGTTTTGCGAAGATAAATTCTGCATGTGCGACGATAAATTCCGCACTTATCTCATTCTGCAGACGTCCATTTTCCATTATGCATGTCATTATCTTCATATACTTTCACATGCATAGTGGATTGTCATCATAAGCTGAAGTGGATCTCCTAAAGTACAACCTGCCATGTGCATTTGCATTCCAAAAGCAAATTAACTTATATGCACATCTTCAGGGGGAGCCCTTGCAACTTATGAAGACAATTCCTCACCCTTTACAATTTCACAGACTATATTCCCCGTTGAAAACTTCAACTAGTTTGTCATCAATCACCAAAAAGGGGGAGATTGTAAGTGCATCTAGTGCCACCCCTAGTTGGTTTTGGAGTATTGACGACAAACCTAGTTGAGGGACTAATGTGTTCATGAGAATTGCAGGATAACACAGGTAGAAGTCCCTCATTGATTCAGTTTTTCTACCAGAGATGACCCCCAAAAATGTATGAAGACATTGAAGTCAAAGGTGGTATATGAAGATATTCACTTTGAAGACTATGACAAAAGAAGACACGTTATGAAGCCTATGGAGCTCGAAGACTTAGATCTTTCGTAGTTCTTTTTCTTGTGTATTGAGTCATAGGAACCACCGTACTGTTAAGTGGGGTCCAGGAGAACCAGTCAGAATGACTGAAGTGATGCCTAAACCAAAACCTATGTCTTCGAGTGAAGACAATGAGAGCGAATCTTGTCCAGAGCCGGACAAGTCAGCTTTGCTTGTAGCCCAAGTAAAGTTGCCATGAGAGTTTGAAATCTGACCGTTGCGACACGTGTCAGTTCCTTAGTGACCCAGGGTCATTTCGGACAAATCAGGTCGGGTTGCCAAGTGGCTATAAATAGCCCACCCCCTACAACCATAAATGGTCGACTGCTCAGATTTAAGTGCACGGCTTTTGTCGTTTGAGAGCAACCCACCTCGAAGCCTTTGAGAGAAAATTCCTAGTGAGGAGAAAAGCCCTAACCACCCAGAGCCAGAGAACATTGGGCATCACTTAAGTCTTCTTGTCTGTGTGATCTAAAGACTTATTACACTTGAGGACTGTGAATCCTCCAGATGGTTAGGCGTCGCGTTCAGAGCATCCAAGAGACATTGTGGATTGCCAGTGAACGAAGTCTGTGAAGGTTTGGGAGTCTACTTTGAAGACTTACCAGAGTGATTGGGCGAGGACTATGTGACCTTAGCTCAAGGAGAATACGGTGAGGACTTGGTGTCCTGAGCTGCGTGTTCAGGACTGGGTGTCCGGGACTATGTGTCCTAAGGATTAAATACCTAGCCGCTCCAACCAGACATACAGTTGTCACAGAAATTGGAACTGGTCCAACACATCATTGTCTTCAACGAGTCACGGGTTTCATCTTCACTCCCTTTTTCCTTACTATTACTCATTGTGAAGCCATTGCATGCTTGCTCTATCTTTTGTCTTCACAACGTGAATGTATGATCTGTTTGGCTTCATAACTTCTTCCCACCTGATCCTTATTACACTTCAGCTGTTTGTCATTACGCTTTCACTTTATTGAATACTTGACTATGGCTGGCCTAGTGTAATCTAACTTCCGCTGCATAGTAATAGGCATAATCTTCGCTGTTTGTCTTCATAACTCCCATGTTTTGAAGACGTTCATAAAAATCGCCTATTCACCCCCCCTCTAGTCGATATAACGCACTTTCAGGGACCTATGGGACAAGTTGATTGAGCAAGGTAATTACCGGCGCAGAGAGGCAGACAGAGAAGGTAACTGGGACAGGAGGGGAAAGGAACACATTGTTGAACATGGGTCTGATGAATATGAGGAGAGATATCGGGGCCATTGGGCTAATGAAGAGGACAGATCGGGTGTACCCTTTATGCATGGCGGACCCGTTATGCATGAGGAAAGGAGCCGACGTAGAGGGTACTATGTTCGCAAGCCTCGCCTGGAGGGCAACTACCAGCAGGGCAACTCATCTTCAAGGATGGATTTGGACAGTAGAAAAAGAAGGCCAAAGCAAATGTGGGTGGCCAAGGGGGAACTAGACAGGCAGGGTGCTAGTGATGGGTTCATTCGCGATACAAGGCGTAAGACGTCTTCAGTGTTTGACCGCATTACTGAGAAGGATGATGGACCGGCGGACCCCGAGGACCGGGGCCGCCGAGAGCAATGAATATCTTGGCCTGGAACTGTCGGGGACTGGGTTGGACTCGACAGTGGGCGAACTCAGAGACCTGATACGGTCGTACAACCCAGCGGTGGTGTTTTTGAGTGAGACAAAAAAGACGGCGAGGGCACTGGAGAAGCTGAAGTGGAGTTTGGGATTTAGAGATGGGCTGGCTGTTGATTGTAAGGGGAGGAGTGGTGGTACTGCTCTTTGGTGGCGTGACAATGTGCAGGTGACAATCCGGCCTTGGTGCCAATATTTCATAGATGCCGCGGTGGTTTTCGAGGGGAAGACCTATAGAATCACCGGATTTTATGGGGAGCCTAAAACGGAACTACGTTCGAAATCATGGGATGCTTTGAGATATCTCAGAAGGCAGGATGACCAACCGTGGATCGTATTGGGGGACTTCAACGAGGCACTTCTTTTGACTGAACAGCATGGTGGTAACTTGCGAAGTTCTGCGCAAATGGATGAATTTCGTGAGTGTCTGGCTGATTGCGGTCTGGCCGACATGGGATATTTTGGATTTCCGTTCACATGGGATAACAGAAGAGAGGGGGCTGTCGTGGTTCTAACTCTGACAGTGATGTAGGGGGGTATGTATGGAGAGGCTAGATCTTAGCTATGGAGGAGTTGTAAGCACACGAGGATTACGAGTTCAGGCCCTTCTCGGAGGAAGTAACAGCCCTACGTCTCGATGCCCGTAGGCGGTCAACTGAATTATGTGTGTATGAATAACAGGGGTGCCAACCCTTGATACTGAGGTGGGGGTGGCTTATATAGAGTTCGCCAGGCCCCTCCAGCCCTCAGTAATGCAAGGTTTAAAGTACATTAAGACTGGGGGTTACTGGTAATGCCCCTAATGAAGTGCTATGATGACCATAAAAGCTACTTAAACACCGACCGTTTGCGTGAAGGGTGACTTTAGATCTCCTGGCAGTCGAGTAGTTGGAATTTGGTCGAGTGATTGCTTCGTGGTCGAGGGTCTTGAATCTGTCGAGTGAGATACCTCCAAGTCGATTGAAAGGTAACTTCTTCTAGGGATGTCCTTGGGTAGGGTACTTAGGACAGGTCCATGTCCCTATCCTAGGTACGTCCCTTCATCATTAGCCCCCGAATGGATCGAGGTTCGAGTGGGGAAGGAGTTGGGGATCTTCCCGACTGGTTCTTCATGTTATATGAATGTCTTGTTTTGGATCAATTGTCACGGATGACGTCGTCAACTTCTTTAAGTCGCCTTGATCCATTCTTGGCCTCTTGTCGAGTGAATTTCTTTACTTGTGAAGTTCTGAGTGACGGTGTGAAAGGGATCCTCTGTTTGACGAGTTGTTCTGCGGCCGGCGGATTTTGGGGGATCTGAATTTCGGGAAGCGCACGGGACGGGGGCGGCCGCAGTAATCGGATGGGATAGGATGGAAGCTCCTCGATCCCTGCGCCACCTTTTTCGCCACGTACCGCACGTGCGCCCGTTGCGGGATTTGACGGGATTGCCTGGGCCTACCAGTCAGCCACTCGGAAGCGACCTCTTATAAGCTGCCGGCTCGGGACCCCCGAACAGTGCACCTTCACTTTTCCCCCTTCCTTCACAAGATCCTCCGCCACCTCCGCTCCCACCTTGGTGCCATAGGTCTGTTCGAGCTTCGCCGGCGACGATGGTGAAGGAGAAGACGTCGGCTCTAGAGCGCGCGAAGAAGGCGGCGGTGTAGGGGAAAGGGAAGAAGTCCGCTCAGGGCGGATCTTCCTCGAGGACTGCTCTGTCCAAGGATTGGATCCAGGGCAACTGGATGCCGTCGATGATTCGGCAGGATGATCTCAATGATCTGGTCGAGGGGGGATTCATTCCCCACGAATCTGCGCGCCTCCCGAGGAAAGAAGTCAAACCCCAGCCTCTTGATGGTGAGTGCGTCCTCCTCGCCACCCATATCGATCGTGGATTCTCTCTGCCTCCTCATCCTTTTTTCCGAAGCTTCTTGAACTTCTTCGGAGCGCAGCTCCACCACTTTACTCCCAATTCTATTGTGTATCTTGCTGCTTTCGTTTCCTTGTGTGAAAACTTCTTGGGTTACCGCCCCCATTGGGGACTCTTCAAGCACATCTTCAATTGCCGCTCTCAGTCAGTCAAGAAGGCCAAGTCGAGTGACGAACGGACGCAGGTGATCTAGCTGTGCGGGGGTCTGGCGATCCAGATGAGGGGAAAAAGTTCCTTTCCGTCTATCACTTTTCCCGAGTCAGTCCGTGGGTGGCAGTCGACTTGGTTTTACTGTAAAGACCAGGTGACCCCAGGACAGTCGACTGGGCTTCCTCCTTTTTCTCTGAATTGAGCACAAAAACCTGCCTCTCTGAAAGTGACGTTGGAGGAAAAGGCGCAAGTCAAGGTGCTGGTCGGTCGAGTGGTTCAGCTTGTCCGCGAGGGTGTGACTGGCATGGACTTGTTGGAAGTCTTCCTTCGGAGGCGCATCCAACCGCTTCAGGCTCGTGACCACCCGATGTGGCTGTACTCGGGTCTCGAAGACACCACTCGGATTCACCCAGAGGAGGTCACTAACAAGATGTTGGAAGGGTGGCTGTCGAGTATCACAGGGAACAAGGACAACCCCCGAGGAGCCAGGAGGATTCCTCCACTCGACCAAACATACGAAGCGGACAAGGTCTGACCTTGCGTTTCCGACTGTGATCTTGCTTTCTTTATTTGTTCTTTTTGGATCAGTCGATTGACTTTTGTCTTGTTTGTTGTCCTCTAGGCCACTACTGAGATGTACTCGACACCCAATGGAGCACAGGAGCAAGCCGAGGAAGGAGAGGCGAGTGGAGGCGAAAGTGGAGACGAGGGAGAAGAGTGGGAATCTGACGGCGAAGGAGAGGGGGATGACGACGACGACTCTAGTGAAGAGGAGGAGGAAGAAGTCGAACCTCCCCGCTCGGAACGGTGATCCAAGCTTACACACGACCCTGCGCGGGAACGTGGTAAGGCGACTGTCCCTGTTGGGCAGTCGTCGAAGCGCCCTCGGACCTCATTTCCAGCGCCAACAGAAAAAGCTCCCAAGCACCCACGCGCGACGCCGTCCAAGCCGCCCAAGGCTCTGCCCAAGATGAAGATGACTGTCCCCACCATTTCTGGGTAATAGTAGAATTTGTTTTCCTTTGTCGAACGTGACGGACTCTTGGTCGACTCATTGAATAAGCTGACTGACTTTCGAAATTTGCAGTGCTGCCACCTCGGAGATCTCCACCAAGGACGATGATCAAGAGATGGAAGACGCTGTTACCTCCATCCCCGGTACGATTACCGATGATCTGCTTTTAGTCGACTGACGATTTCTTATAATTCCGGTCGATTGGATTTTTCTTGTAGCTCCTCCTCATATCATTGACCTCCCCGATGATGACAACGAAGTGCCGATGAGGGCGCGAAGGAACAGGAGGGCGCCGGCTGGCAAGACCCCACAGACTACTCCGGCGCCTGAGGCCGCAGTCCGGGAGGGTGGTGATACCACTCGGGTTTCTGTGACCTTCGCTGAACCTCTGACGAGTGTCCGGCCTTCGACGTCGACTGCAAATCCACCTTCGCTTTTTGCCACACACCACGTCCCTGAGGACCAAGTGGGTGCCGCTAAAGAGGCTATACGCCAGGTGGGGATCATGATGGAGCAAGTGAAGGTGGTTCGGGAAGCTAGCCAAGCAGCTTATGACGCGAGCTCAGCTCTTCAGAGCAACGTCCAGGTCAGTCAATACACCGCTTGTTCTATTAGGATATGCTATCTGAAGAATCTCTTTTCCGAAGATCTTTATATCTGTACGCCCACTGGGTGTGTCTATTAATCTTTTTGACGAGTGGGGGCACGCTAAGTGCACCCATTGGGTGTAGTCCCCGAGACTACGGTGGACTGCTGGCAGTCGACTGTAGTCTTTATATTGTGTTGCTTTAGCTGAACTTCTTCACTCGGTCTAGTCAGTCCATGTCGAATGGAACTGTACACGGTCGGCTGCGGGTAGTCAATTTTTTTTGGTCGAACCAATGGTGGCACGCTGAGTGCACCCACTCGGTGTAGTCCCCGAGACTACTGTCGAATGTTTTTGATTCGGCTGTAGTCTTAGAAACGCCATCATTGTCTCTTGGTTACTCGGAAGCAACTTATCTTGGATGTCTGTCGACTGATTTTTTGTAGAAATCCTGTGAACTTGTGGCTCGCTACACTGAGTTGGAGAACAAACAGATCCAGCTGAACCTTCCCTTGAAGCTTGCTCAGGAGAACTTGCAGAAGGCGAGGGACAAAGCAAAAGGTATGGCTGGTGAGCTTTTGTCGACTGTCCTTTCTTTCTGGCCGTCCTCGATGTTGATCTCACTTGCTGTTTCGCAGACAAAATGGAGGAGGCTCCAAAGAAGAAGGATCAAGACCTTGCCGAAGCGCAGAAGGAGGCCCTGAACAAAACGAAGCTTGCTCAAGAAAAACTGGCTTCAGTCGGTACTCTTGAAAAGGAAAACTCCAGGCTGAAAACTGCTCTCGACGCGGCTAATCGAGAGGCCAGCCGTCTGAAGAATGGCAATATAGCTCTAAATGACAAGGCAAGTGAACTGGCGGGGAAGAGGAATGATCTGGAGGCTTATCTCGGTGGACTCGCCAAGAAGTTGTTCGTCATGCTCGAGGGTAATTACTCCGGCCCGACTGACTTGCAGTTACCAAATCTGTGTAGAGCCACTGACTTATCCTTGAATTGTGTTTACAGAATTCTGTCAGAACTTTGAAGAGGAGACCATTCGAGTGGAGACAGACTTGGACCCCATCAATTCTCCAGTGAAGGACGAGGCTGCTATGAACGTGCTCCGACTGGAATCTCGTGTTGCCGGCGTTGTTGACTATCTTGCTAGGTTTAAGGTTGCGATGTCACGGATCGACACGTCGCTCTGGCCTAGGATGACGCTTCAGAATGACCTCGAGTCCCTGATGACTCGACTGAATGAAGTCCCAGGTCGAGTGGCGGAATGGAAGAAATCTTCTGCTAGATGTGGCGCTGAGGTCGCTCTGTCTCTGGTCCGCGTCCACTGGAAGGAGGCGCGAGAAGAAAAGTTGGCCGCCATCCAAGTTGCCAATACTAGGAAGCACAACTTTCAAGACTTCATGGAGACTTTCATTGCTTCTACCACTCACATTGCAGATGGGATCGACTTGGACGAGTTCGTCACCCCTTCCAGTCCTCCGCATGAGGAATAAAAACTTTTATGCTTCACTTTAAATTTGCCTCGGAATGCCGAGTGTATTTTGTAACCGTTAAACTCTATCGAGCTGGAGGCTCGAGTACTTTGATCTGCGGTCTAGAACCTTTGGATCTTATCTGAACTTGATTTATCGTTGAATATCTTCATGAATTATCCGTCGAATAGAACTTGTTCTTCACTCGAAATAACTTTGTATTTGTGGTGCAACTCCGAAGGAGAAGGTAGCAGTCGATTTGCACCTCGTCGTCCTTGCGGATTGGGATGTGTTGCGTACTTAGGCGAGCACTGGGCTGCAGCTAAGCCTCCGAGTGGAAGGTCTGCTCTCCACTCGGTAGGATTTTAAAAACTTAGGGCGAGTACTAGACTGCAGCTAAGCCCCCGAGTGGGAGGTCTGCTCTCCACTCGGTGGGATTTCTTCAAACTTAGGCGAGTACTGGACTGCAGCTAAGCCCCCGAGTGGGAGGTCTGCTATCCACTCGGTAGGATTTTTTCAAACTTAGGCGAGTACTGGACTGCAGCTAAGCCCCCCGAGTGGGAGGTCTGCTCACCACTCGGTAGGATTTTTAAATACTTAGGCGAGCACTGGGCTGCAGCTAAGCCTCCGAGTGGGAGGTTTGCTCTCCACTCGGTAGGATTTTTAAACACTTAGGCGAGCACTGGGCTGCAGCTAAGCCTCCGAGTGGGAGTCTGGCTCACCACTCGGTAGGATTTTTAAACTCTTAGGCGAGCACTGGGTTGCAGCTAAGCCTCCGAGTGGGAGGTTTGCTCTCCACTCGGTAGGATTTTTAAACACTTAGGCGAGCACTGGGCTGCAGCTAAACCTCCGAGTGGGAGTCTGGCTCACCACTCGGTAGGATTTTTAAACACTTAGGCGAGCACTGGGCTGCAGCTAAGGCTCCGAGTGGGAGTCTGGCTCGCCACTCGGTAGGATTTTTAAACACTTAGGCGAGCACTGAGCTGCAGCTAAGCCTCCGAGTGGGAGTCTGGCTCTCCACTCGGTAGGATTTTTTGAAACTTAGGCGAGCACTGGGCTGCAGCTAAGCCTCCGAGTGGGAGTCTGGCTCGCCACTCGGTAGGATTTTTAAACACTTAGGCGAGCACTGAGCTGCAGCTAAGCCTCCGAGTGGGAGTCTGGCTCGCCACTCGGTAGGTTTTTTTTTACAAACTTAGGCGAAACGGATTCGCAGCTAAGCCACCCACTGGGGGATTTCACACGCAAACAAAAGCAACAACAATTATAGGAAAATTTGTAACACTCTTGTCTTTGATAAATAGACTACAGAAGTTTTTCTTATTACATCTCATCCGAGTGAGAATTCAAGTGTGAAAGGGGCGGAGCAGTTCTGCATTCCAAGCTCGTGGCTCATCGATCTGGCATCGACATTGTAAAGGTGATACGCTCCATTGTGGAGGACTCTGGTGACGATGAAGGGACCTTCCCAGGTAGGAGCGAGCTTGTGTGGTTTCTGTTGATCCACTCAGAGGACCAAATCTCCTTCTTGGAAGGCTCGACTCTTCACATTTCTGGCATGGAATCGACGCAAGTCTTGCTGATAAATGGTCGATCGGATCATAGCCATTTCTCTTTCTTCTTCCAGGAGGTCGACTGCGTCTTGCCGGGCTTGTTCTGCTTCATCTTCGGTATAAAGCTCGACTCGGGGTGCATTGTGAAGTAGATCACTCGGCAGGACTGCTTCCGCTCCGTAAACCAGAAAGAACGGAGTTCTTCTAGTCGACCGATTCGGGGTAGTCCTCAATCCCCACAGAACTGACGGAAGCTCGTCGACCCAAGTGCCTGCTGCGTGCTTGAGATCACGCATCAGCCGAGGCTTTAGTCCTTTGAGAATTAGACCATTTTCCCTTTCTGCTTGTCCATTCGACTTGGGGTGGGCGACCGATGCGTAGTCGACTCGTGTGCCTTGAGAGGCGCAAAAAGCTCTGAACTTGTATGAATCAAAGTTTGACCCATTGTCGATGATGATGCTATGCGGGACTCCATATCTGAATGTTAACTCTCTGACGAAACTGATAGCAGTGCAAGCATCAAGATTCTTGATAGGCTTAGCTTCAATCCATTTGGTAAACTTGTTGACTGCTACAAGCACATGTGTGAAACCGCTCCTGCCTGTTCTCAATGGGCCAACCATGTCCAGTCCCCAAACAGCGAAGGGCCAGATGAGTGGAATGGTCTTCAGGGCTGATGCAGGCTTGTGCGACATGTTGGAGTAGAACTGGCACCCTTCACACTTGTCGACTATCTCTTTTGCCATTTCATTCGCTCTTGGCCAGTAAAATCCCGCTCGGTATGCTTTAGCCACAATGGTCCGAGAGGACGCATGATGACCACAGGTCCCCGAGTGGATATCATCAAGGATTATCTGACCTTCTTCTGGTGTTATACACTTCTGACCGACTCCAGTCGCGCTTTCTCTATACAACTGTCCCTTTATGACTGTAAAGGCCTTGGATCGACGGACGATCTGTCGAGCCTCTTCTTCGTCCTCCGGGAGTTCCTTTCTCAGGATATACGCGATGTACAGTATCGTCCAGTCAGGGGTGATTGCCAAAACTTCCATGATTAGGTCGACCACTGCCGGAATTTCAACTTCAGTCGGATCTGTGGCACTCTTTGGCTGCGGGGCTTCATCTGTAAAAGGATCTTCTTGGACTGATGGTGAGTGGATGTGTTCCAAAAACACATTGCTGGGGATGGCTTCTCTCTTGGAGCCTATCTTTGCCAAATCATCAGCCGCTTGATTTTTCAGTCGGGGGATGTGATGAAGCTCTAACCCCTCGAATTTCTTCTCTAACTTTCTCACTGCATTGGAATAACCGGTCATAGCTGGACTTCTGACGTCCCATTCTTTCATCACCTGATTAACCACCAAATCTGATTCGCCATAGACCATGAGGCGACGGACGCCGAGTGAAATGGCCATGCGCAACCCATACAAAAGTGCTTCATATTCTGCTTCGTTATTGGAGGAATTGAAGTGAATCTGGAGAACATATCTGAGCTTATCTCCTCGGGGGGAAACCAATACTACCCCAGCACCGGAACCATTCAGCATCTTAGATCCATCGAAGAACATGGTCCAGTGCTCCGAGTGAACTTGAGTCAGAAGTTGCTGTTCGATCCACTCGGCGAAGAAATCTACAATTGCTTGGGACTTGATAGATTTCTTTGCCTCAAACTTGATATCTAGGGGAAGAAGTTCAATCGCCCATTTGGCCACTCGACCAGTTGCATCTCTGTTGTGCAAAATCTCTGATAGCGGAGCGTCGCTGACAACTGTAATGGAATGATCAGAGAAGTAATGTGCAACCTTCTTCGTGGTCACATAAATCCCATATACAAGCTTATGGTAATGAGGATATCTTTGCTTTGAATGAGTCAAAACTTCAGAAACATAATATACTAGGCGCTGAACTTTGAAGGCCTTTCCTTCTTCTCCCCGCTCGACCGTAAGTACTGTACTGACAACTTGTCCTGTGGCTGCAATGTAAATCAGCAAAGGCTCCTTGCTGATTGGGGCAGCAAGCACCGGCTGGGTGGAGAGCAAAGCTTTGAGCTCTGTAAACGCTGCATCAGCTTCTGGAGTCCACTCGAACTTGTCGGACTTCTTCATCAGTCGGTAAAGAGGCAATGCCTTTTCACCGAGGCGAGAGATGAATCGACTTAAAGCGGCCAAGCATCCTGTAAGCTTCTGGACGCCATGCACACGCACAGGACATTTCATCCAGAGTATAGTACCAATTTTTTCAGGATTGGCATCGATTACCCGTTTGGAAATGAGAAAACCGAGTAACTTCCCACCTGGAACTCCGAACGTGCACTTTGACGGATTGAGCTTGATATCAAACCTCCTGAGGTTGGCAAAGGTTTCAGCAAGGTCAGTCAGCAGGTCGGAACCCTTCCGTGACTTGACCACAATATCATCCATGTATGCCTCCACATTCTGACTGATTTGAGTGAGCAAACACTTCTGAATCATCCTCATGAACGTGGCTCCGGCATTCTTGAGGCCGAACGACATGGTGACATAACAGAAGCACCCGAATGGAGTGATGAAAGCTGTTTTGATCTCGTCGGGCCCATACAGACGGATCTGATGGTACCCGGAATAGGCGTCTAGGAAAGACAAACGCTCACATCCCGCAGTCAAGTCGACTATCTGGTCGATGCGGGGGAGAGGAAAATGATCTTTCGGGCAGGCCCGATTGATATGCTTGAAATCAATGCACATGCGAAGTGACTTGTCCTTCTTGGGGACCATGACAACATTGGCGAGCCACTCGGAGTGGTAAATTTCTCGGATGAACTCCGCTGCTAAGAGTCGAGCCACCTCCTCGCCAATGGCCTTCCTCTTCTGGACGGCGGACCGTCGAAGATGTTCTTTCACAGGTTTAAATTTTGGGTCGACTCGTAGACGGTGCTCAGCAAGCTTCCATGCGAAGATGTCCCAGTTCTCACGGAGGAACTGGATGAGCGCTTCTTCCTATTTGGAGTCGACCGTCGTTGAGATGTGAGTCGGAGCAGCGTTTGGATCGGTCAGGTGAATGTGAACTGCCTTCGTTTCACCGGACGACTGAAAAGCTGATTCTGAAGCAGGCTTCTTAGCTCATAGCAACTCACTCGGATCTGCAGTCTTCTGATACTCTTGCAGCTCGACCACCGCCATCTGAGCGTCAGCAATCTTTGAGCCTTTCTGAAAACACTCTTCTGCTTTCTTCCGATTGCCTGTAACAGTGATCACACCTTTGGGACCAGGCATCTTCAATTTGAGATACACATAACATGGTCGAGCCATGAAGCGTGCATAAGCTGGCCTGCCCAAAATAGCATGATAAGCACTTTGGAAATCCACAACTTTGAATGTCAACTTTTCCTTGCGGTAATTCTTGGAATCACCGAAAACCACATCAAGAGCAATTTGGCCGAGTGACTCGGCTTTCTTCCCAGGAATGACTCCATGGAAACTCATGTTACTGGTGCTGAGCCTGGACATCGGAATGCCCATCCCTTTCAATGTTTCTGCATATAGTATGTTCAAACCGCTGCCTCCATCCATCAGGACTTTGGTCAGTCGAGTGCCTTCGACAACTGGGTCGACCACCAGAGCTTGCCTCCCAGGGGTGGCAATGTGCGTAGGGTAATCAGACTGGTCGAATGTGATGGCAGTCTGGGACCACATCAGATAATTGGGTGTTGCCGGAGCAACCATATTTACCTCACGGTTAATAACCTTCATTCGACTTTTGCTCTCAACATCAGCAAAAATCATCAGGGTGGAATTGACCTGGGGGTACCCATCGTCACTATCTTCCTTGTCCTCAACTTTGTCCGACTCCTTTTCCTTATCTTTGGACTGCTTGCCCTGAAACTGCTGAATCAGAAGCCGACACTGTCGAGTGGTATGCTTTGGGTAAATGAATTTACCCTCTTCATCTTTCTTGGTGTGGATGTGACACGGTAAATCCAAAACATCATTTCCATCTTGGTCTTTAACTTTCTTGGGGTTCCAAGGTCCTTTGGGTTTTCCCTTAAATTTTCCCTGGGTTACGGCCAGGGCCTCCCCAGGAGTGGCTGGCTCGGCTTTCCGCTCTGTTTCCGACTGGAATTTCCTCCGGTTTCCTGGGCGACTGCTTTTTGCTTGCCACTCCGGAGTCGATCCTCATCTTCACCATTAGCGTATTTGGTGGCAATCTCCATCATCCGATTCAGAGACATCTCTCCGGTTCGACCGAACTTCAGATTCAATTCTCTGTACTTAACGCCTTCTTTAAAGGCACAAACTGCTTGATGATCTGGTACATTTTCAACTGTGTGATGCAATGTGATCCACCTCTGGATGTAATCCCTCAGAGTTTGACTCGGTTTCTGCACGCAAGACCACAATTCCGTAAGGCATGCAGGTCGCTTGCATGTTCCTTCAAATGTGGTGACAAACACTCGGGAGAGATCCTCCCAAGTGTAAATGTTGCTGGGTGCTAACTGATTCAGCCACGCTCTGGCCAAGCCTTCTAACATGAGAGGCAGGTGCTTCATGGCTACCTCATCGTTCCCACCGCCAATCTGGACAGCCACACGGTAATCTTCGAGCCAAGTATCGGGCTTGGACTCACCGGTGAACTTACTAACTCCAGTCGCCAACCTGAAGTTGGGAGGAATTACAGCGGCTCTGATGGCTCGACTGAAACACTCCGGCCCTGAAACATGTACTCTGCTACTGGTAGGCGTATCTATGTCGTGGCCTTCTCGGTGAGCTCTATTCCTGTCGACCAAACCTTGAACGAAGATGGATCTCGCATCAAAGCCTGGTTCCCTGGGGTCGACTGGAATTCTCCGCCCAACACTATGAGGGCGTCTGTCCACCTGCTGTCGAGGCACATATGATCCACTCCTCGGGGGAGGGGTTGGCACTCGACGTCGATCATCACGATCGAATCGGTGATCATACTGCTCATTCCTTCTGTACTGATCACGCCGGTCTCCACGTCCCTCACGCCTCGGAGGCGATCTTGGGCTGTGAGCCAACTGGACTGTATCCGCTGCAACGGATCGACTGTGGATCCTGTTCCGCGACTAAGAAACAGCGGAATTCTGGTCTCCCGCTGCCCGGAGCAACGCTCTGATTTGCAACAAGCCTCTGCGAGCCTCTGACTGGGAGGGCTGAATCGACTCTGCTATACGGGCCGCAGCCGCCAAATTCTGAATC